>NC_056743.1:69264741-69387241 GCF_019279795.1 Protopterus annectens
GTTGCCAAGCGTTTTACATCGGAAAGACGGACCGTAGGGTCCGAGACCGAATGTATGAACATATGTATGCCATTAAGAATGGCAAGAGTGACAACGCATTGGCAAAACACATTGGCTTGAACCCAGGTCATGGGTTCCAGTTTATGGCTATTGACCATGTACCATTGAAAATCAGGGGTGGCCCATTTTCATTAATTTTGGAGAATCGAGAATTAGAATGGCAGTTGCGTCTGGATGCGTTCAGACATCCTGAGCTTAATAACAACTGCAATATTACCCCTGTGTTGAAATTAAGGAGTTATCTTAGATAGGCTATTTAGGCAATATAGGGTCCAATATAGGAACTTATACCTGTTGATATATGTATATCCAATTTTTACTGTTAATGATTGGCCTTGTAGTATAATGGTGTGCTTTTGGATTATACACACAATACTTGCTTGTGCTGTTAAGTAAAAAGTATTGTTGCATTCTGTTGACAAGCATTAATCCGAGTGAGTGTTGGTCTGTTGATTTATGTTTTAAAACAACTTAATAATTTTTAATATATTTTTATTGTATTAAATATTTTATTGTAAAGTGTAGCACCTTTCACCCTTGTTAGATCGAAGGTGCACTTTTTTTCCTGGTAGCTGGTTTCTGCATATATATTTTAATGGTCTGTTGTGTGTAGGCGCAGTGGCGCTATTACATTTGATTACAACATGCAACACCATTTAGCTTCAGGAAATTGTAGGATGTCACTTCCTGATTTCTTAATATATTTATGGAGTGTTTTTTTCCTGGAGTGTTATTTTTTCTGATGAAGCCGCAGAATTCTGTGGTGAAAACGCTTTGTTGTTTTTATTAATAAAATTGCGTTAAGGACTTCTTTGAGCTGTATTTCTGCTGACAAGGGCCTCGTTTTGGACTTAATTGGTTGTTTTTTCTTCATTGGTTAGATCTAACAATTTGCCAGTATTTTCTAAATTCTGGTCAGATAAGGACCCGAGTATAACTCCCGCACT
This sequence comes from Protopterus annectens, assembly GCF_019279795.1. Classification (NCBI taxonomy): domain Eukaryota; kingdom Metazoa; phylum Chordata; order Ceratodontiformes; family Protopteridae; genus Protopterus; species Protopterus annectens. Next base: position 69,265,749 of record NC_056743.1, read on the forward strand.
AATGAAAGAGGCTTTCAAATCAAGTATTAAATATATCCCTTTTAAAAAATGATTTTATACGCAACTCATGATCACCAATAATGCGTATTTAACACCTGCAATCATTAATAAAATTCATCCCAACTCGTCTTCTCTGTGTCCATTTTGTAAGGATCAAGTAGCCGATATATATCACATTTTCTGGAGTTGCAAATGTGTGTACAGACTATGGTGTGCCCTTAAAGTTATTCTGGAGAAAATGGGATACGAAAAATCAACACTTTCTTGGCAATTTGCTTTATTACATATCCCTCCTGATAATATTACTAAAGCTCAGCTCAAGGTGGTGATTTCAATTGTCATATTTATCAAATATTATATCTCATTGCATTGGAAGTGCCAAGCCGCACTAACATGGGAAGGTCTAAAGGAATTGGTAATTAGGCATATTAGGGCACAAAAGTATCTCTTTTATAAAAAATCACAAGTTCTGTTCTGAAAATTTTTGGAATGTATTCTTTGATTGTCTTTTAACCTGAAACACTTTTCATGTTTGTATTATATCTCCTTAATGTATTATCTGTTGTATATATTGTGAATGATATGGGCAATGTATAGTTGTATATAGTTTTTGTTGATGTTTGTACAGTGTTCTTCTGTGGTTTGTATTGTGTGTCTATAAGATAATAAAATAAAAAGATTTTCAAAAAAAAACAGAACATTATGTTGGTTTCTGACTGTGTGGAAAATAAAGAATTACAGCATTTAATGCATTCTGCTGAACAAGTTGGAAAACATACTTTGCAATGTGGTTTTGATTCATTAGAGGCCTCTTGTAGGGCTGCTGTTACTGGGTCTGTGCTCAGAAGGCATGCTTGGCTTAAGGAGCAATCTTTGCCTGATCATGTTAAAGCTAAATTGTTGGATGCTCCTTTAAATCAGGACCACCTGTTTGGCAACAAGGCTGAGGAAGTTCTTAAAAAGATGGAAGATAAAGCTAAATCTATTCAAACTGTTAAAGATTTTTTACAAGTTCAGCCTCCTAGATTTAGTAGGCAATGGCCCTCTAAAACTTGGTCCTTTCCAGCCCCTTCCAGGTCTTCTCAAGACAAACCAAGACGCAGCAAAAACCCCAGGTTTCAGTCCCAGGGGACTCACAGAACTAAGCAGAGGGGGGCCTCCACTTTCAAGTCTGGGAATAATAAGACTGCCCCCTATGGTAAACTGTATCAATGACTTCCTTTTAAAATTTCCAAGCACTTATCATCTGACTGCCCCTTTGGGGGGAAAGATTGCTCTTCATGCAAAGAATTGGGAACTCATTACCCAGGACAAATGGGTTTTAAATACCAGGGATACAGATTTCACTTCCACATGTTGCCAATGCCAAGTGGATGGCCGGACCTTCCCCCAAATCAGTGGGCAGAGGCACAAAAACAAGTACTTACTCTCTTAAGCGTGGGGGCTATTCAACTGGTACCAGAAGAGGAAAAGGGACAAGGTTTCTACTCAAGATTTTTCCTGGTACCCAGGAAAGACAATTTGTGGCGTACTATCCTGGACCTGTCTACTCTAAACACCTTTTTGGAGATTCCAAAATTCAAGATGTTGACTCTTCACCAATTACTTCCTATGCTAGGCAAAGATGCCTGGTTGGTAAAACTAGATTTAAAAGAAGCATACCTGCACATCCCAATCAGGGAATCTTGCAGAAGATACCTATGCTTCAAAGCAGGCTACATGCAATATCAGTTCTCTGCACTGCTTTTTGGCTTATCTACTGTGCCCAGGTTGTTCACAAAGTGCCTAGCTCCAGTTATTGCATTTTTGCAGGCAAAGAAATATTCAAATATACCCATACCCGGAGGATTGTCTAATTCAGGCAGAAAGCCAGGACATACTTTTGAATCATCTGGCCTTTGTAAAAAGGGTTCTAACTTGTCTGGGGTACACCATAAATGAAAAGAAATCACAGCTGGTACCCTGTTAACAAAGTATATTCCTGGAAGCAAGCTTGAATACAACTTCCCAGATGGCTTACCTCACGCCAGAAAAGCAAATTCATTTGACAACTTACTTCAAACAAGTGGCCACAAAAACTGCAAGACAAATACTGCAAGCCTTGGGGTTCATGGCCTCCTGCATTCTTCTAATTCCATATGCAAGACTGCATATGAGGAAACTACAGTGGTATCTAAAAAGCCTATGGTGTCAATATTCTCAAAACCTAGAAACAATGATTCCTATCATACCTTGCCTATGCGTAGAGTTTCTTTGGTGGGTAGAGGCCTGCCTCCAAAACAAGGGACTACCTTTCACAGCACCCCCTGCCACCCAAACCCTAACAACAGATGAATCAGACTATGCATGGGGGGGCTCACCTGGCAGGGAAGTGCATTCAGGGCAAATGGAACCCAAGCCAAATGCACCTGCATATCAGTCAAAAAGAAATGTTAGCTGTACAGAATGCCCTGACAGCCTTCAAGGACCACATTCTTCCAGGACAACTAATGGTAAAGACGGACAACACCACTGTTATGTGGTACATAAACAAGCAGGGGGTACACATTCTTAACCCCTCTGCAGACTAGCCATGGCATTGTGGAACACAGCCTTGAGCTACCAAGTGCACCCTACTACCTCGGTTCCTGCCAGGAAAATTAAATACACTGGCAGACGGACTAAGCAGAAACCTCATGGACCCACACGAGTGGAAACTGGAACCAAGGATTTTCAACATGTTGACAAGCAAATGGGGGAGCCCAGATATAGACCTGTTTGCCTCTCCCCAGAACTTCCAATTGGGCACATTTTGCACAAGGACTCCCCACAAACAAGCCTTGAAAGTGGATGCTTTGTCCTTAAGCTGGAAAAATCTATCAGTCTATGCCTTCCCCTTCTGCCTCTGCTCTCCAAAGTGCTACTAAAAGTCAAACAGGACAAACCAAGGATGATTTTGATTGCTCCAGACTGGCCGCGCCAACACTGGTACCCCCTCATGCGCAGTGTGTCACGGTTATCTCCATGGCACTTGCCTCAGACTCCTTCCCTGCTGTCTCGGCAGAAGAACCAGATTCTGCACCCTCGGCTACCAACACTGAACCTTGCAACGCTAATTACTTAAATCTCTCCTCTACCATCCCTCAGCAAACCTGTGTTGGATATCATTTTAGAGGCAAGGAGGCCTAGTACTAGAAAATTTTATGCTGAAAAATGGAAAAGATTCTGTGCCTGGAACCAGTCTCAAGGGATGAGCACAGCAGCACCCAATTTACCTCAGATTTTACAATACTTAACTGAGATGCTTCACAAGGGAATGTCTTTTTCCTCCATTAAAATCCACACCTCAGCCATTTCAGCTCATAACACAGAACCTCCCCTCTTCTCTCATCCACTGCTCAAGCAGTTCCTCAGAGGGTCCAAAAATTTAAACCACCCAGGAGAGCTCCAACCCCAGCCTGGGACCTTAACTTTGTCTTGGAGAAACTCACTCTACCTCCTTTCGAGCCAGCTGCTACTGCAGACTTAAAATTTCTTTCTTCGAAAACAGATTTCCTTTTAGCAATCACTTCAGCTAGAAGGGTATCTGAATTACAGGCCCTTATGGCAGTAGAGCCTTTCATCATCTTTCATGCGGACAGGGTGTCACTCAGAACCAATCCATCCTTCATGCCCAAGGTGGTATCCAGTGTGGCACTTAATCAGTCCATTCATTTGCCAACCTTCTTTCCCAATCCACAAAATAAAGGGGAACGAATACTGCATTCCTTATATGTGCACAGACAACTTAGATTCTACTTGGACAGGATTAAGCCTCAAAGGAAATCTGAACAACTGTTGGTAGCATTTGCTGCAGGGGCAGAGGGGAAGGCTATTTCAAAACAAACCATTTCTAAATGGATAAGCCATTGCATTAATTTCCTTTATAAGCACCATGGAAAACCTATCCCCCAGGGGATCAGACCTCACTCCACCAGGGCTGCATCTGCCTCTACAGCCTTTCTCAGAGGCATCCCTACCAGGGACATCCTAGAAGCTGCTACCTGGAGTTCTGTACATACTTTCACCAAGCATTATCATTTGCCAATTTTCTTTAAATCCAGAGCTGCCTTTGCCACTGCAGTCTTGCAGGACCTTATAGCTGGCCCTAATGCTGTCTAAACTCCTCCCAACCATAGCTTTGGGAATATACCCAAATGTAATGACTGCAACAGTGAAACACGAAGAACATAGTAAAGTTGTGTACACTTACCATAAATGTAGATGTTCGAGTGTATTCACTGTTACAGTCCTGGTTACCCTTCCTCCAGCCCCCTAACTTCTTTTGGCTATACCTCTACTTTCCTTTGCTATGCTTAAAAGCTTTTTTGTTGTATTTGCTTTTTTGTTGGAGGTATATTTTTGTGCTTTTATGTTTAATTGCTTCCCTTTAGGGGGACACCTGGGCAAGAAAAACTGATGTAATGGTGTCGGCTGCATGTTTTATACCCCTGACGATCTGACGTCATGGAAGAAGGGACAGCAACTGATGCAGGACCCAAGACTTTGTTAATCAGGCCGACTGAGGGCAACCTGCAAGCAGATTACCCAAATATAACGACTGCAACAGTGAAAGCACTCGAACATCTACATTTATGGTAAGTGTACACAACTGTACTTAAGTGTATAATTGTAAATAGAAATGTACCTACTCTGTGTTTAACTGGAACTTAGTATAATGCAATGTAAGCAAATGGAGCTTTTCACCACAGGCCTCCACTGAAAATGGGTATTACCCAGTTGGAATTTCCAGGTAAACAAAGACAAGCAAATAAATAAATGCAAGTTCCAATTCAGTTTTGGTTAACTGTGGTAACTATATATTCTTAAAAAAATGTTATGGTGACTATATCTACTTATTTAAAAAAAAAAAATATGTCTGCCATGGGATGAGAACTTAAGAGCATAACTTTGGATAATAATGTCATCGTCTTTCAGTTAAGTGATAAGGGTTATCTCTTCACTGCTCATTTAAACTGTAGGCTAAACGTTTTGGAGGTACAGTTCCCTTAGCCCACTGAAACATTTTCAACCTCTCCCAATTTGTGTTTAGTATAAAATAGTGTAATGCTCTGCATTCATTCCTATACTGAAACATTTGCCAGCTAATAGTATTTGCCCCTTTATATTTACTTTCTGTGTTCTGAATTTTGACTTTATATCACCTAGAACATCTGTGTTACTACACAGATAAACTATAAATCTTTGAAATTTCCACAGCTTTATTGGATTAAATCCAAATTGACTCTCTGAACCTTCACAGCATTATTTAAGGACAGAAAGACAGAGTACACTTTTTTTATTTAAGCAGTAAAACATTGAATCTCCTGGGAAGAAATGGACTTTGCATGCCCAAATCTAATATATCCAACAATACATAGTTATTCACTGACTGTGAGCAAGTCTCGTGCAGCATTAAGAACTTAAGAAAATATGTTCAAGTCATCTGTCGAAGTCTGAGGCTTGTTTTAGAAACGTATATCTACTTGGAGGATGAAAACCGCACCCAAGTGTATACTAAAGCCTTCTAAAGCAAAATATTTTATTAGTTCTTGGGAAAGTCTAGTAGTCTTATGCATTCTGTTTTTTCTCTGTGGTAGTGCTTCTAGTTTGGGATCTACTGCTAAATTAAAACCCTGCCTAATCAGAAATGGAAATCTTGTTCTCATTAACTTATCTAGAATTTCCGTAAGTTATTTGAAGGGCTTGAGTTCATATCCGATGTGGACCATTGAAATTAACCAAGATAATGAATCCTGTTGTTATGTGACCTTAATCAGTAATCATCTTCACAGAACAGCTGTTGAATTGGATTCTTTTAACAAATAAAAGTTTTTCTGAGTTTATAGTGGACCGTTTTAGCAGAGGACTTGCAACTTGAGATCCACCACCCTTCTGTTTCCTGTAGAAATTTTCCACATTAGTTCTTGTTAGTTTGGTTTCTTGTAGAAAGACTATATTGGCTCTTGGCATGAGCAGAACATCAATGCATGCAGTCTGTTTCTTGTGCTTCAGTAGTCCCCTGATGTTCCATGTTACAGCCTTGAAAGATAGAGACGTGGCTATGTGCATTAGGGAAATACTATGATGTCTTCTCACCATCTGGAGTAATATGATTATTAAATGCATTAAGAAAGCCAGCAGTATGTTAATAGCAATGACAAAATGTGCAAAATTGCTGCAAATCAATAAAAAGGAACCTAAGAAGGCAACTATAACCTGTAGGGACAGGAACAACGAACCCTAGCAACTCTGCATAGTTACTCACCAAGTGGTCAGGGATCCAGCAAAATCTGTTTATATGTCATTGAGATGATAAACAGCTGTGTATGTACTTTTACCTGCGTTCATTATGTTTCAGATCATGTTTACTATTGTACATCTGTTTTACTGGGGATGGGAAAGAAAAACATCTGATTCATTACAAATGACCATGTATGTATGTATACATGTCCGTCTGCATGTGTATACATGCACACATCCACAAGCACATAATGCTAAATCTGTTTTTTTTTTTTTTTTGGCCAAGTAAATTTCAGTACATCAGTTGAGACATGCTGCTGACTTACAGCAATAACAGATAGCTTCCTCTCCAAAAATGCATACAAACATGTTCTGAAAATATCATCAGTTGTTCTCACTGAGAACAGCAGATGGCAGCAGAAGTATTCATACATTTGTAGTTTTACTACAGTTTTACCAACATTTAAAACACATTATGTCATGTAATGAGTGAAGGTTGCAGAAGTGGTAAATAGCCTTAAAAGGTGATAAAAGATCTGAAAAGACATGCGGACCATATATAGAGGGGATAGCAACCCTTATACCAAGTGTGCATGTAGGGACACCAAAGCAAGGTGAAATCAAGGAGCATAAGAACAAAAAAGTTATCACACTCTCTTCCCTCAGACGAATAGCCATTTGCAGCTGCTGTGACCTCTTAACTACTGAACCCCCCCCCCAAAGCATTTTATTAACATCACATATTACACAGTGGAATGGTATGCATACAGTTATAACAAGTTACACAGATTTTTTTTTTTCATTCATTATACATATATGGTTTATTTGGGCGGCCACAGTGGTGCAGCAATTAGCGTTGTCGCCTCACAGCAAGAGGTTCTCTGGTTCGATCCTTGGCTGGGGTGCCTTCTGTGCGGAGTCTGCATGTTCTCTGTGTGGTCGCGTGGGTTTCCTCTGAGTGCTCCGGTTTCCTCCCACATGCCAAAGACATGCTTTAGGTGGATTGGACACTCTAAATTGGCCCTAGGTGTGAGTGCGTGCATGTGTGTGTGCCTTCTGTGGAAGGTTGGGCGCCAGGCTGGCAACTCAACACCGTAAAACTCCACTGCCAGTCATGAGTGGACAGGTGATCTGCTGTGGCAACCCCTAACTGGGAAAAGCCGAAAGAAGAAGAAGATACGTATATCGTTTATTTCTTAGCAGTGATTCACTTCAGCATTACTTAGATTGTTCAAGATTTGCCTTCCCTGAAGTTTTATTCCTTCTCCTCTTGAATATTATTCTGCATGTATTGTTCCCACAGGTTCCATTTATTATTATGTTGTTTGCTCCTTCCCTTTTCTAATACTTCCATTGTTTTGTCTGATTTACAACATTTAGTATTTTTGTTGAAGTTGGCTTTGCTTTAGACTTCCATTTTCCAGTAATTTCTGATGTTAAGTTGTCTATCTCGCCTTCATTCTTGCTGGATGGGTTCGGAGCCGACCTCGGCTCCGACTCGGCCACTCTAAAAGCTCGAGAGTTTGGTTCCACCGGCTCGAGGCTCCCCTTATATCCCACAATGCTAGGCGTGAGTTACCTCAGATCTCGTTTGCCGCTACAGCTATCGAGGTGTTGTTTTTCTACCGGCTCAGGTCAGTAGTTTAATCAGTCGATTTAAACTAGTTTAAATCCCCTTTTCTTTTCTAAATTGTTCATATTTCCCTTAGTTTAGTGTATTTCACCCCTTTCTTCTTTATTCCCATTTTTTTCCCTCAGGAACTTAAAAGTTCTTCCCTTAGGCCTTCGGGCCCTACTATCCCTAGTGGAGTGCTTGTGTTGTGTTAGGGATATATTTTATACTTAAGCTAACTAAATAGTTTAATTAGTATAATCTAGTTAACTTTCTTTTTAGTGTAATCAGTGTGTGTGTGTTTTTTGTGTGTGGTTACACTTAGGTCCTTGATAATGTCCAAGGATTCAAAGGTCTCAGGCTTCAAGAAGTGTGACTCGTGCTGTCAGAAAATGTCTCTGACAGACGGTCACACTTCTTGTGTTTACTGCCTGGGACCTTTGCACCTGCAGGACTCTTGTGCTGTATGCCATGGCTTCAGCCCCAGAGTCCTGCAGGAAAGAAAAAATAAACTTATTTTGAGAGGTTTACTTAAGCCTGAGGGTTCCCTTACTGTTTCTTCGGGCAAACCCTCTAAGGCTTCTAGGTCCTCAGCTCCAGCTACTGAGTCGAGGCCTAAGGCTTCGAAACCTCCTTCTACATCGGCTCCGGCTGGAGCCGATGAGTCTCAGACTGCAGCTTCTGTGGTTTCCTCGGCTCCGGCTGGAGCCGAGGTGTTGGAAATTCCTGTGTCGGCTCCGACCAGACCTTCGGAGCCGACATCTAGAAAGCGGTCCAGGTCACCGTCCCTTGGCTCCGTTCATTCGGCTCCAGCATCTCCCTTGCTGTCTGAACGGAGCCATAGATCTCACTCCTCTAGGTCATCGAGGCTTTCGGACCATGACCTTCAGAGGGTAGTGAGTCGACTTCTTAAGTCCGAGGCACTGGCCCAAATGCTTCAGAGCCCGACTCATCAGTCGATGCCTGACCCTGTTCCTCATTGTGTTCCTCCTCCGACTCCTTTGAGCTCGGAGCGGGCGCTGAACCGAGACTGTGGTAGCGCCGGAGCCGATACAAATGTCTTCGGCTCCGTCGTCGGCTCCGATTTCTTCCTTAGAAGAATCTCGGCGCCGGACTTCCCTCGTCGGCTCCGAGGGGGTGAGTGGCATCGGACCCTTTTCCGACCCCGCTCTCCCTCTCAGTGCTTCGGCGCTGGTGTGTTCGGCTCCGACATCAGCCTCGGAGCCATCACTGTCGGTGCCGAGGGAGGTTTTCAGCTTCTCGGAGCGGGGACCTCTGGCTCTGCCTGACAGGGGTGCGTTCGAGGTCATGCGGAGTGTGTTGGAACCTGGTTCAACTCCACAGTCGGCTCCGTCCGCCCCTCCCTCTTCGGTGCCTCAGGTCAAGTCTACTCACTCCCTCATCCCAGACCGCAGAGAGCCAGCTCCTCAGGAATCCCCTGTGGGATCTCATCCTCTTCGAGGCCTCTCCTGAATTGGCAGAAGAGCCCCCTCGGAAGAGAAAGTGTAAGAGGAAACACATAGACTCACCTGAGTCCATCACCTCTGACACAGATTTAGAGGATTCCGAGGGTTCCCCCCGTTCCCCTTCTGAAGATGTCTCCTTTGCAGACATTCTAGAAATCCTCAAACAGAGGGGAAATTGGCCAGCCCTCAACCCTTCAGAGGATGAATCTGTGTATCTTGAGGCGTTTGGCTCTCGCCCTTCCACCTCCTGGGTGTCTCCCCCCTTTGACCCCCTCATGCAGGTGGTAGCAGAAAAGGCATGGACGGCTCCTGATTCAGTGGACCCCACTCCCAGGAGACCCTCAAAATTTATCACGGCACCAGCAGACAAACAATTTCTGACAAAGGGAGTTTCTGTGGATGCTATGGTGGTTGCTGCTGCCACCAAGAAGGAACTAGCTGATCCTTCAGTGCCTGTCCATCCACCTAACAAGGAATCTAGGTCTATGGACAGGTACGGGAAGCGGATGTTTTCGTCAGCGACCTTTGCAATGCGTTCACTGAACTACCTATGCCATTTTACTCGTCTTCAAAGAGACTTGATCAAAGAAGCGAGTGATATGTTGAAGGATCCTACAGCTGCGGGTTTTCAAGACAAGATGAACACTCAGCTGGCTACCCTGAACTCCATAGCTAACTCCTCCATGCGCCTCCTTTTGTATGCGGCTGATGGAGCGAGCAGGGCCGCAGGGACAGGAGTGGCCTTACGCAGGCATGCCTAAATGCGGCTGTGCAACTTTGCGGACCCCTTTAAAACGTCGTTCACTAATTCCCCGTTTGATGGATCATCTCTTTTTGGTCCTCAAGTGAAAGAAACCTTGACTAGGTGCGAGACTGATGGCAAGACTCTTTCTGCCGTCGGAGTCCGTTTTTCTACTCCTTCTAGGCCTTACCCCAAAGGCCAGAAAAGTGAGAAAATGTGGTTCCGCAAACAATCTCAAGGGACTTCGCCTGACGCACAGAGTCGGTTCCCCGGCAGAGGGGGGAACAACAATGGTAGACGCCGCCCTAGAGGCAGGGGGTCCGAGAACCAGGGCAATCGAGAAACTTTCTCCGATAAGCCCTTTCAGCATCCCTGAGGTGTTGCCCGACTGTCCACCTTCGAGGCAGTCGGGGAAGATTGTCACTGTACCCAGAAGCCTGGCTATCCCTAACTCGAGACAAGTGGGTACAGTCCATCATTTCGAAGGCTATTCCATTCCCTTCTTGCATTCCAAACCGATCAAAAATCCCTTCCAGATGTTCCACCCGCTCAAAGGGATCTTGCAGCTTTGGAAATTTCAAAGCTGCTTGCGAAAAGAGCAATTCAGCCAGTTCCAGCAGACCAGCAAGGATCCGGAATCTACTCCAGGTTCTTTTTAGTTCCAAAAAACACAGGGGACTGGAGACCAATTTTGGATCTCAGTATCTTGAACAAGTCGGTCAAGAAAACACGATTTCGGATGGTCATGCTACAGTCCATCCTTCCCCTATTGGGAAGAAAAAACTGGATGTGCTCTATAGACCTTCAGGATGCGTACTATCATATAAAAATGAACAGACGCTCCAGAAGATTTCTCCGCTTCAGGCTGGGAACCAGTCATTTTCAATTCAGAGCCCTGCCCTTTGGACTCACCACTGCCCCCCGGGTGTTTACCAAATGCATGGCAGTGGTAGCTTCTCACCTGAGACGTCAAGGATTCCAGGTGTTTCCATATTTGGACGACTGGCTCCGCACAGCTCCCACCAAGCATCTTCTTCTAAGGGCCAGGGACTACACCTTTCGCATTTGTCAAAACTTAGGCATTTCAATAAATTGCGAAAAGTCTGTTTTGTCGCCTTGTCGTGTTATTACCTTCATAGGCGCAATTCTAGACACAGTCAACATGTCTGCGAGACTAACAGATCAGAGAATAACAGACATACACAAACTGGTCTCGCTTCTCTTCAGCAGCAACAGAGTCAAAGCCAGGTTAGTTCTGAAAGTATTGGGGATTATGGCGGCTGCCATACCTCTGCTTCCATTAGCCAGATTCCACATGAGAATCCTTCAATGGATGCTCTTCACACAATGGTCATACCAGCAACTTCCGATGTCCCACACCATTATGATTACGCAAACATGCAGGAATCATCTTCTGTGGTGGATGTCTTCCCCTCAGCTCTTCTTGGGAAGACCCTTTGTTCCTCCCTACGGTTGCTACTCTGACAACGGACGCCTCCCTGATCGGGTGGGGGGGGCATAATCAGGGCAGAACTGTCCAGGGCACATGGCAACCAGACGAATGCCACTTGCACATAAATGTTCTAGAGATGAGAGCAGTGCTTTTAGCGTTGCAAGCCCTTCAAGACTCTCTTCCCTTGGGAACGATAGCAATCCAGACGGACAATATGTCTGTAGTGTGGTATATCAACAAGCAAGGCGGAACCAGGTCCTACCCCCTATGTCGAGAAGCACTCAGACTGTGGCAATGGGCGATTTCTTCTCAGCGTTTTCTGATAGCAACGCACATCCCCGGGAAGTCCAATCAAATCGCGGACAAGTTGAGCAGAGCTATTCTCATGCCTCACAAGTGGTCTCTGAAAGACTCTGTTGTGAGAGAAATTTTTCTCAAGTGGGGTCAGCCTTGCTGCGATCTTTTTGCTACTCCCCAAAACAGCAAGTGCAGAGATTATTTCACCCTATTCCCTTTACCAGGCCAGCCCAGCAGAAACGCTGTAGTCCAAGTTTGGCCCCGGGGACTTCTGTATGCATTTCCTCCCTTCCCACTAATCTCTCAAGTGATACAGAAAGCTATCGCTCAGAAGGCCTCGTTGATCCTCATTGCTCCTTACTGGCCTCGACAGGTTTGGTTCCCCTTTCTACATCACTTTCTGTTGGAGCGACCTTGGCATCTGGACCTAGTTCCAGATCTTTTGATCCATCAGTCGGGTCAGTTTCATCGCTCCCTTCCCTCTCTGAACTTCACTGCTTGGTTCCTCCAATTCCAACCTTAGCCAGGCTTCCTCAAATATCTCACTCTGTTCGAGATATTTTGATAGCTTCCCATAAATCTTCCACTCTAAAGATTTATTTGAGTAAGTGGAAACGTTTCGCCTATTGGGCTCAAGGAAGGGACATAGATCCTTTCACTGCTTCTATCCAAATGGTCCTGGATTTTCTAGCTGAACTCTTCCATGCAGGTTCATCTCCTTCTACTCTTAAAGTTCAATTGGCAGCTATTTCTAACTTTCATGTGGGCATTTCAGATTCTACCATAATGTCCCACAAGCTTTGCAAAGCCTTTTTGAAGGGAGTTTTTCTACTCAGACCACCTATAAGAAATCCTCCTCCTCCTTGGGACCTAAATTTAGTTCTCAGTTCTTTGATTCTTCCCCCTTTCGAAACTGCAACCTCCTGTTCTTTAAAATTGCTATCATGGAAGACTCTCTTTCTGGTAGCTGTTACTTCAGCTAGAAGAGTTTCAGAACTTCATGCACTCAGCTGTCAACCTCCTTATCTGTTGTTCCATAAGGACAGGGTATCTTTACGAACCAACCCGTCCTTTTTACCTAAGATAGCCTCGGCGTCTAACCTAAATCAAAGCATTGACCTCCCTGTGTTTTTTCCAGAATATTCTAACAGGTCTGAACAAAAATTGCATTGGCTAGATGTTCATCGTCAGTTAAGGTACTATTTGGATAGAACCAAACAATTCAGAAAATCTGACCAGCTGTTTGTCTCTTATGCAGAAGGCAGAAAGGGACTTTCAGTTTCAAAGGTATCATTATCTAGATGGCTAACATCTCTGATTTCCCTTGTTTATGAAATTAGACACCAAAAGCTGCCTAACAAACCTAAAGCCCATTCCACCAGAGCTTTGGCTACTTCTATAGCCTTCCAAGACAGACTGCCTATTGACACCATTTGTGCAGCGGCTACTTGGGCTACTCCTCATACTTTCATTTCTCATTATAAGTTGGATTTAGCTTCTAGGCATAGAGCTAATTTTGGTTCCACTGTTCTCAAGAGTCTGTTCCGTTAGGCCACCCGGGACAAGGTGCTAGGGACGGTCCCATCCAGCAAGAATGAAGGCGAGATAGACAACTTAACATATAGAAGTTATGTTCTTACCATAACGTTCCATGTTAGTTGTCTTCTTCTCGCCTTCTTCTTGCGTCCCACCCTCCTTCCCCCTGGCCTGGACAGACCTAGAGGAGTTTTGATTGTGACCTCTCTTTCTACCACCTCTTTACTTTAGGTATATGCTCTGCTGTGCATATTTTCCTGGATCAGGATGTAGGTCACCCTTCTCTTCTCCCTTGTTTATAGAGGTGGACTTTGTTTCTAATTATTCTGCTACTATTATAAGCTGGGCCTAGCTTACAAACGAGATCTGAGGTAACTCACGCCTAGCATTGTGGGATATAAGGGGAGCCTCGAGCCGGTGGAACCAACTCTCGAGCTTTTAGAGTGGCCGAGTCGGAGCCGAGGTCGGCTCCGAACCCATCCAGCAAGAAGAAGGCGGGAAGAAGACAACTAACATGGAACATTATGGTAAGAACATAACTTCTATTTTTGGTAGCCACCAGCATTAAACATAGTAAGGCCTTGCTATATCTAGGCAATTCATTGTATATACCACCTCAAAAGAGTCATTCTCTTAGATACAGCAATTTGCTCCCCCGCATTTCTGACAAAATACCCTGTAGAGTTCCCAAGTACCCCGCTGTTTCCCATCAGACATCCAACAATTGCTGTTTACCTGTGGAAAAATATATGAAGATTTCTCAGGGTAAAAAAATACCTACTCAGAGACTTCCATACAAAAATCCCAAATCATCTAGACTTTATTGCATACTACTGAGGTTGTTTCGTGTGACTTTTCAAGCTGTTGTGAGATCTGGTGTTAAGAAGGCCATTCCCTTGATTTTCTTGCATTTCTACAAGTATATTAAATTTGTTAGATATGGGTATTGTCTGACAGATCACTTGTTTGCTTTGTCTCTTGGAGTAGAGTGCAGTGATGCCATTTTCAATATGGTGTCATTTTTTGTGGGTTAGTTTTGTTGGATCTCTTCCTGTTCTGGTGAATCTGGGAATTTTGAGGCAATGTTACAACTGTCTCATGTACACGGACAACCCTCTCCTCCTCCAAACAGGTTCAAATATATGTGAGAGATGCAACTATTTAGCCAAACTGGAGGCTGAGCTCTCTCGTCTCAAAACTGGTGTAACCAGTCAGGAGGAGAAGGTAACCTCACACAACACAATTCCAGTATCACATAGTCCCACCACATCAGCGAACCAAACACATAAATACACAAAACATACTGAGGCTCTAAATAAAAATCTACCTAAGCAACAGAGACCTCCAAAGCAGACATCCAAGCAAACGCTACCTCAAAACAAAACACACACAACACATAACCCACAAAGTCACTGTGCCAAGCAGCCACAGCCCTTAAGGCTGAATAACACACCTGATACTCTTGTTATAGGTGACTCTATTGTCAGACACATTGACGCCCCGCCACCAGGCTGAATAAAGAGAAGGTCACGGTGAGCTGCCTGTCGGGTGCTAGGATCTGACACAACGCAAGCACTCAGGTCACTCCAAAGCAAATACAAATATGACTCAGTCATTGTACATGCTGGTGTGAATGACCTGAGACGTACCTCCCTGGACTACATGAAAAGAGACATAGAGGAGCTCTCTGATCATGTAGCCCAGGCTGGTATGACCCTGACCTTGAGCAGCATCTTACCCTCACCTAGAATGATGCCACAGTACAAAGACAAAATGATCGATTTTAACAATTGGCTAAGATTTTGGTGTCATTCAAAGGGGATCCAGTGTCTGTCAGCCTGGGATGACATGCTCGACAAGCCACGTTGCTTCACTAGGGACGGCTTGCACCTGTCACCACTGGGCTTTCGGATATTGGCAAAGGCTCTTGCCACCCCCATAGTGCCTTTTTTAGTCAAGGCTCAAAAGTCAAACCCACCCCCATAGACAGCACAAGGAACAAGAAACTAAGGGTAGTGCTGCTAAACGCCAGAAGTCTTAACCTCAAGATGCATGCACTCGAAGCTCTTCTCAGTATGGAGAACATCGATATCTGTGCAGTGACAGAAACCTGGTTCAAGGCTCCAGAGAGCACCCCAGCACTACCAGGCTATACCTCATATCATGCTTTTCGGCCCCAAAACCCGGACCGAACCACAAAAGGAGGGGGAGTTTCCATATTTATCAAGGATATCCACACCTCCAGGTTAGTGGCATTGCACGAAGTATCGGAGACCATCCATGTGCAACTAACAGTGGGCAAGACTGCTTTTCAGTTTATAGCATCCTACAGACCACCCTCTCAAAGTCAGGAATCCCACTCGGCTTTCCTGAAAACATTGGAGAACATGAAGATCTCTCCGAACACCATTATATTGGGCGACTTCAACTACCCAAACATTGACTGGGAGCACTACTCAAGCCCCAGCACCTTAGCCCAAAGATTCCTGGAAATTATAAACTCAAATGCTATGGAACAACTAGTCACCACTCCCACAAGAGGGGACAACATACTAGACCTGATCATTAACAACATGGGGACTCTATGCTCCACACCAGAAGTATATCCCTCATTGGTAAGATCAGACCATAAATTCATTTCACTGGATGTCCACATCCCGACCCCACCCCCAGCCCAGAAAACCACAGTGAAAAACTTCTCAAAAGCGAACTTCTCACTTCTCAAAACCAAGTGGAATCCTTCAAGGCCCCAGGGCCAGTGGAAACTACGGCCCAAACTGCAGAATCCTATATAAATGCATTCTACAGACATCTCCAGGAATGCATGGATCATGCTATCCCAAACAAAACCAAGACCCAATCATCCAAAGACAGGCGTCCAGTCTGGTGGACCCCTGCCATAAATAAACTGTACAACAGAAGGAGGAAGCTACTACATGATAGAGCAAAATCCCTAATAGGGAAGGCATCTCTGATCAGTACTAGCAAAAAATTACGATCCCTCATAAAATCCTCCAAGGTCAGCTTCGAGAGAAAAATTGCACAGGACACCAAAGACAATCATAAGGCTTTTTCAGTTATGTTAGAAACCTGGGATGCAACTTCCAGACTTGTTCTGAGTTGATTCTAAACCACAAAAAATACACTGAACCCAGAGACATCGCCAATATCCTGGCAGACAGGTTCAGTGCAAACTCCCCACAAAAGAGCAAGTATCTATCCCGGCAGAGGGCTGCCTCCCAAACATCTCAGATGCTCAGGTGAAGGCTGCCCTCTCCAAAGCAAAAAGCACTGCTTCCATGGGACCAGATGGCGTCCCGGGTTGCGTCCTACATGAACTACAAGAGGAACTAATCCCTCAAATAAAACAGCTATACAATCTCAGCCTCACTACATGATATGTGCCCACAGAATGGTGTACAGCAACAGTGGTTCCACTCCACAAAGGTGGAGCCTCTACGGACCCTGGAAACTAATCGCCCCATAAGCCTGACTAGCTTAGTCTGCAAGGCTATAGAGAGGATCATCATGGAGCTCATAAACAAAGACATTGGGGACCTACAGACACTAGATCCTACCCAGTTCGGCTTTGTTAAGGGCAGATCCTGCCTTTTGAACCTGGTTGACTTCTTTGAAACAGTCACCAAAGCCATAGATGAAGGGAAGGTAGTCCACACAGCCTATCTGGACCTTGCAAAGGCATTTGACACAATACCCCACTCGGGCATCATAGATAAGCTATCCAGCTTAAATATAAACCCCTATGTCACAAGATGGGTCGCAAACTGGCTCAAAGACAGAATCCACAGAGTGAGAGTTGCTGGAGCCATGTCAGACTCGAAACCGGTCACAAGTGGCATCCCACAGGGTTCTGTCCTGGGACCACTCTTGTTCGGTATATACTTTTCTGAGGTACAGGCAAACGTGGGAGGACTATGGCTCACCAAGTTCGCAGACGACTGCAAACTGGGCGCCATAATCAACTCTCCAGCTGACACAAACATCCTTCAAAAAGGTCTCAGAGACAGATAACTGGTGCCAGCACCATGGTTTAAAGCTAAATGCCAAAAAATGTATAGTCATACCCTTTGGCAAAAACAATGTGCCCACAAATTATCACGTAGGCGGAAACCCATTAAGTACAGAGAAAGTTATTAGGGACCTGGGGACCCAAGTTGATAGCAATCTCTCCTTTGAAAACCACATTGCCAAAGTGGTTAGAAAGACCTTCTACATAGCCCACCTCATCACGAAGGGTTTCACATCTAGATCAAGAGAGGTAATCGTGCCCCTTTATTCATCCCTCATCAGGCCCATCATAGAATACAATGCCCCTTTTAGGATGTACCTTACCCGACACCTGCAGCAATTAGAAAGACCCCAAAAGTATCTCACCAAGAGGATCAAGGGTCTCAAACAAATGCCATATGCTGCTCGGTTAAAAAAACTCCAGCTCTACTCAGTTGCATACCGCCTACTTCGAGGCGATCTATGCCTGACATACAAAGCTATGTCAAATCCAGAATTAATGGACATGCACCACCTCTGTAAATCTAAATCCCTTAGAGCCACACGCTCGAGGGACTTGAACTCAGCACAGAAATAAATAGAACTTGCTGGAGGGACAGGTTCATAACCCAGAGGCTCCCTTCACTCTGGAATAGATTTCCAGTTCATGTGATGCAGAGCACCTCACTGAATCTCTTCAAGAAGAATCTCGATAAGTGGATGGGGGATCGTAGGTTTGTCCCAGGGATTACTCCCGTGTCACTATTAGACAGACAGACAGTAAACTAAACCTTAAAAAGGGCACAGTATACTCAATTCAAGGGGTGGCGTAAGCCATACAGAATCGGGCTAGGCTTATAATTGCCCCAGGGCAGATAGCCTAGTATGAACCTATGTTTTAGTGGAAGGGGTCATCTTTCATTTCCTGTCCCCATTCCTTTTCTGATATTCCTACTTTTGCACATATGATGGTATCTTCTTCAGGCAGGTCAGAATAGGTTAATAGACTTTGTTACATTAGCTTCTAGCAAAGCAGGGTACCATAGTTGACAAGATATTCCTATTTCTTTCAGTTTCTGTAATGCTGGGAGACATGGTTTTATGTTGAAGGAATAAAGCTTTACTGTAGTCAGGTGATGTACTAACCACTGTTCCACAGATGTTCATCGTGTGACACTGCTGCCTGAGTTCCAAAGTCCTGGTCCGGCGTCGGTTGCTGTCGCTTCTTCCCTGACGTCAGTGCGACAGGGGTATATAATATTCAGCCGACTCCATTTTCTTCAGTCTTTATTGCCGCGTGGTGCCCGAAGCAGAAGCAGTTCGCCAGTGCCGGTCGGCCGACTCCTGAGATTTTTATTCCAAATCCAGAACCGAAGTCTTCTAAAAACCTAAGTACCCCATTGGGGAAACTTTTTCTTGCCTCAGACCGATGTCAGTAAAAGTTAATAATTATATTTCTGGTGGGAAGCAAATACCTCATAAGGATTTCCACTCCTACTGTATCCCATGCCTAGGCCCAGACCACGACATCACTGGTTGTCGGTTTTGTGCTAGGTTTAACAAGCGCACTATTAAACGTCGGTTTGATTTTGCCCAACATTATTTTGGCAAAAAATTTAATTACACCATGCCGTCAGAACTACCAATGACCAGAATTCATAAAAAGCGCAAGGACAGGCATCCGAGGCCCAAGACTGATGACGAGGCCTCTTCTAGGCCGGTCGCCGGTTGTCCGGTTTTCAGCAAAGCGCCTACGCAGCCCCTAACGACTGCTTCAGTAGAACCACAGACCGCCTCCGACTCCCACGTGGAGCTGGCTGGGCCTTCGGACGCTCTTGGTATTCAGATTACCGAACTTAATCCTACAAAGGGAACCGAAGTAGCTGAACAATCCACAGCTTAAGAGGGTGTTTTCAGACCTACCCAGTTAACTATTAAACCCTCTGTTAAGTCTAAGCCTCCCTTAAAAGCAAAGAAACAGACACAGCAATCTCCAGGGCAGGTTTCCATGCCTAAGAAACAAATGCTAAAAATGGCTGAAGACCTAATCACCCTGATCAGAGGGTCCCAACCCCCTCCAGACAATAGGCCCAGACAAGATGCAGACTATGAATCTTCAGACCAGGTGTCCATTTCCTCTGACTCATCCTCAGACCTAGGGTATTCCTTACCCCCTTATGAGGATTCTGATGCTGAGGAATCAATTCCATCAGCCTCTCCGCCTGAGGACTACTCCTTTGGGGAGACCTTACATACCATGAAGGGAGCATTTCCACTGGGAAGGCCAGGATTACTCAGAATCCAAGAAAAGGCTCAGAGACTTCCTTTTATTGCCTCAACACAGACCCCTTGCTATTCCGCCATTGTTAGATATTGTGGGTGATGTATACACTGAATCCAGCTTAAACCCTGACTCCTTACCACCAGCCCCAGTTAAGCCAGATAGATATTACAGAGTCCCTGACTCTCACAAATTTCTATACAAAAGCCCTGTTGCTGACCCTGAAACAATTTCTCAGGGACCCAAAGGGATTAAGGCCTCGTCAGCTTAAAACCCAGTCCCCTCTGACAGAGATTCCAGAGCATTAGACAGATGGGGCAAGAAAATTTATACATCTGCAACTTTAGCCATGAGAGCCTTGAATTGCCAGTTTCACATGCTAAAATATCAGCAATTTTTAATGTCTCATTTGAAACAAAAGATGCTTCCAGATTCTGATCCTCCTAATTTGAAAGAAATGCAGGATTTATTGCATGCAGCTGAGCAAGTGGGAAAACATACTTTGCAATGTGGTTTTGATTCCTTAGAGGCCTCCTGTAGGGCAGCAGTTACAGGCTCTGTCATTAGAAGGCATGCTTGGTTAAAAGAACATACGCTACCAGATCATGTTAAGGCCAAATTACTGGATGCACCTTTGCAGCGGGATGTGTTGTTTGGAGTTAAGGCAGAGGAGGTATTAAAAAGATGGAAGATAAGGCAAAATCTATGCAAACGGTCAAAGATTTCTTACAGGTTCAACCTCCTCGTTTTAGCAGAAATTGGCCAACAAAAAATTGGTCCTTTCCAGTCACAGACAGACCTCAAAGGGGCAGATATAGACGTCCAAGAGGTAGAGGTCAGACACAAGGCCCTTACAGATGGGTACTCCAGGCCAGAAAGAAGGGGAAGACAGACCTCCACCCTATAAAAAACAGTCTCAGTGACTTCCCACTACAGCTGCCAAACAGTTCTCTCTTGGCAGCCCCCTTAGGAGGAAAACTGGCTCTTTTCTATCACAATTGGCATTGCATCACCAAAGACAAATGGGTTCTCAACATCATATCTGTAGGTTACAGGTTCCACTTCCACACTCTTCCAAGGTTAAAAGGAATGCCAAATTGCCACCAAATCAATGGGCAGAGGCTCAAAAACAGATTACAGAACTCATGGACATGAGAGCTATTCAAAAGGTACCACCACAAGAGCAAGGGCAAGGATTTTACTCAAGACTCTTTCTGGTTCCCAGAAAGGACAAAGCCTGGAGACCCATTCTGGACCTTTCTTCTCTGAATACTTACCTGGATATTCCAAAATTCAAAATGTTGACACTACAGCAGCTTCTTCCCATGCTGAGCAAAAAAGCTTGGCTCGTGACGTTGGACCTTAAAGAGGCATACCTGCATGTCCCTATCAGACAAAACTGCAGAAGATACCTCAGATTTCTAGCAGGTTCAATGCATTATCAATTCTCTGCACTGCCCTTTGGCTTATCTACTGCGCCCAGGGTCTTCACAAAGTGCCTGGCACCAGTAATTGCATTTTGCAAGCAAAAAGGAATTCAAATTTACCCATACCTGGACGACTGCCTGATCCAAGCAGAGAGCAAGGACATTCTTCTAAAGCATCTGGCGTACGTAAAAAAGTTAAGTTGCCTGGGGTACACAGTAAACAAAAAGAAATCAAAACTAGTGCCCTCACAACAGATAATATTCCTGGGTGCCAGCTTAAACACAACGGCCCAGATGGCTTATCTCACACCAGACAAGCAAGGACAACTGACTCAGTATTTTCATTTAATGGCAACAAAGACCCAACTCCCTGCAAGAAATATTCTGCAGGCCTTGGGCTACATGGCATCTTGCATACTACTAATTCCATATGCCAGACTGCATATGAGGAAACTACAATGGTACCTAAAGAGTGTATGGTCTCAACACTGTCAAAATTTGGAAACAGTTATACCACTAATTCCTTGCCTACAACAGGAGTTTCAGTGGTGGGCTCAAGCTTGTCACCTCAACAAGGGACAGCCTTTTACTCAACCCACAGCCAGGCAGACACTGACAACAGATGCATCGGATTATGCCTGGGGAGCACACATGGCAGGAAAATGTATTCAGGGCGAGTGGCCTGCAGAACAAAGACATCTCCACATCAATCAGAAAGAGATGCTAGCTGTACAAAATGCAATTATATCATTCAAGGACCTGCTAAATCCAGGACAACTACTACTAAGGACAGACAACACCACAGTTATGTGGTACATAAACAAGCAAGGGGGAACACACTCCTACCCCCTCTGCAGACAAGCCATGACCTTGTGAAACACAGCTTTAAACTACCAAGGTCATCTGCAGGCACAATTCCTGCCAGGAGAGAAAAACACACTGGCAGACGACCTAAGCAGAAACATCATGGATCCTCACGAATGGCAGTTGAGTCCACTAATATTCAGAATGATAGCACAAAAATGGGGGAAAACCAGACATAGATCTGTTTGCATCCCCAATGAACTGCCAACTACAGAAATCCTGCACAAGGAGCTACCATCCACAAGCATGGAAAGTAGATGACCTCTCATTCAGCTGGAAAAAACTACAAGTATACGCTTTCCCTCCTTTACCTCTCCTTCCAAAGGTACTCATAAAAGCCAGGCAGGAAGAGCCAAAGATGATCCTAATTGCACCAGACTGGCCACGCCAGCACTGGTACCCAATCTTAAAGAACTTAACACAAGAATCACCCTGGATTTTGCCTCGTATCCCACAGCTGTTGACACAACACAACAATCAGATACTTCACAGCCAACTAAAGACCTTAAGTCTAGCTGCATGGAAAATTCCTTAACCAAGCAAGCATTGCCTCTCTCCAAAGCTGTTATGGATGTCATTTTGGAGGCCAGAAGGCCTAGCACCAGGAAAGCCTACTCGGATAAATGGAAGATATTCTGTGCCTGGAACCAAGCACACAGCCTTGACCCTCTTGTCCCAAACATTCCTCAGATACTTCAATACTTAACTGAGATGCTGGACAAGGGCCTCTCCTTCTCATCCATCAAGATTAATGCCTCAGCCATTTCTGCTCATTACAACACGGATCCAGCAATTTTTTCAAATCCTTTGCTCAAACAGTACCTCAGAGGGGCTAAAAACATGAGCCCGCCCCGTAGAGCACGTACATCAACTTGGGACCTCAACTTTGTTTTGGAAAAGTTAACTTTACCTCCTTTTGAGCCGGCTAACATAGCAGAATTAAAATACATCTCTTGGAAGACTGCTCTGCTACTGGCAATAACATCAGCAAGAAGAGTTTCAGAATTACAGGCACTAATGGCAGTGGAACCTTTCCTCATCTTCCACCAGGACAGGGTGTCCTTAAGAACTAACCCTACGTTTATGCCTAAGGTAATATCAAGTGTGGCTCTAAACCAAACTATTCACTTGCCAACTTTTTATCCAAAACCACAGAACAAAGGAGAGAGACTACTACAGTCCTTGGACATTCACAGACAGTTACACTTCTACTTGGACAAAACCAAAGCTTTCAGAAAATCTGAGCAATTATTGATAGCATACGCTGCAGGAGCACAGGGAAAAGCCATTTCAAAGCAGACTATTTCAAAATGGATAGCTCACTGTATACGTTTTTGCTATACCCACCATGGGAAACCTGTACCTAGCAGCATTAGATCTCACTCCACCAGGGCAACAGCCACTCCAACTGCCTACTTCAGAGGAGTGCCTACCAAGGATATTTTAGAAGCAGCAACATGGAGTTCTGTACATACCTTCACCAAACATTATCATTTGCCTTTATATTCCAAATCCAGAGCTGGCTTTGCCACTGCTGTGCTGCAGGGCCTTATAGCCACCCCTAATGCCTTATAGATCCATCCTCCCTACCTCAGCTTTGGGATTCCACCCAAGTGTAATGACTGCAGCAGTGTCACACGATGAACATAGTACAGATGTTCATCGTGTTACCCTGCTGCAGTCATCACACTTGGGTTATCCTGCCGTCAGGCGGTCCCGCAGTCGGCCTGAGTTCCAAAGTCTTGGTCCGGCGTCGGTTGCTGTCGCTTCTTCCCTGACGTCAGTGCGCCAGGGGTATATAAGAGGCATCCAACGCCATTTTCTTCAGTCTTTCTTGCCATGCGGTGCCCGAGGCAGAAGCAGTTCGCAAGTGCCGGTCGGCCGACACCTGAGATTTTTGAATCGAATTTCAGTCCGAAGTCTTCAATAAAGCTAAGTACCCCATTGGGGAACCTTTTCTTGCCTCAGTCCGATGTCAGAAAAAGTTAGCAATTGCATTTCTTGTGGGAAGCAAATACCTCATAAGGACTTCCATTCTTATTGTATTCCTTGCCTAGGCCCAGACCACGACGTCACAGGTTGTCGGTTTTGTGCTAGGTTTAATAAACGAACTATCAAACACCTTTTTGACTTTGCACGACATTACTTTGGTAGGAAGTTTAATTATATTATGCCGTCGGAGCAGCCGACGACCGGCATGCATAAAAAACGCAAGGATAAGGACAGGCAGCCTAGGAACAAGCCAGACTCCGAGGCCTCTGCTGGGCCTGTCGCCGGTTGTCCGGTTTTCAGTGAGGCACCTACGCAGCCCCTGACAACCGCAGAATTGGAACCCCAGACAGCTGCAGATTCTCAAGCTGAGTGTACTAGGCTGTCGCAGCCATCTTCATTAGGCCCTTCCGACACCAGAGCAGGAGATCCTGGTGCAGTAGAAACACCTTCGGTTGCAGAAGGTGTCTTCAGACCGACTACACTCACCATTAAATCTTATGCTAAGCTTAAAACTCCATTAAAACCAAAAAAGACTGTACATCAGTCTACAGTTCAAGGCCCCATGCCTAAGAAACAGATGCTTAAGATTTGATTACCCTAATCAGGGGTTCCCATCCCCCTCCAGATAAAAGACCAAGACAAGAGGAGGATTATGCTTCCTCTGACCAGATTTCAATTTCCTCAGATCCTTCTGAGGAACAGGATTACACTTTTCCCCCTTATGAAAACTCTGATGCTGAAGACTCTATTCCCTCAGCATCTGCCCCTGAAGACTACTCCTTTGGGGAAATTTTACATACCATGAGGGAACATCTCCACTGGGAACGCAGGACTACTCTGATTCTAAGAAAAGGCTCTGAGAGTTCCTTTTACTACCCCAGCACAGACCACTTGCTATCCCTCCAGTTTTAGACATTGTGGATGATGTTTACTTGGAGTCTAGTCTAAATCCAGACTCTCTACCTCCTACTCCAGCCAAACCAGACAGATACTACAGAGTACCTGACTCTCACAAATCCCTTTATAAAAGCCCTGTGGCTGACCCAGAAACAATTTCCCAGGATCCCAAAGGGGCTAAAGCTTCTATGGCTAAAAATCCTGTGCCCTCTGAAAGGGACTCCAGAGCCCTAGATAGATGGGGAAAGAAGATATACATCTCAGCTACTCTGGCTATGAGAGCATTAAATTGTCAGTTTCACATGCTGAAATATCAGCAATTCCTAATGTCCCAATTAAAACAAAAAAATGAGCACACATTCTGAACAGTCTGAATTCAAGGAAATGCAGGATCTGTTGCATGCAGCTGAACAGGTGGGCAAACATACTTTACAATGTGGATTTGATTCATTGGAAGCTTCCTGTAGAGCAGCTGTTACTGGGTCTGTCATACGTAGACATGCTTGGTTAAAAGAACAAACCCTACCTGATCATGTTAAAGTAAAATTATTGGATGCACCTTTACAGCAGGATGTATTATTTGGTGTCAGAGCAGAAGAGGGCCAGACGGTCAAGGATTTTTTGCAGGTACAACCCCCTCGTTTCAGCAGAAATTGGCCAACAAAAAACTGGTCCTTTCCAGCTTTTGACAGATCACAGAGGGGCAAATACAGACGCCCAAGGGGCAGAGGTCAGTCACAAGGCCCTTACAAACCTCGCCAATGGGGTACTGCTACCCAGAAAGGAGGAGAAGACAGGCCCCAAGCTAGCAGAAAACAAACACAATGACTCAATCCTCAAACTACCAAGCAAATCTTTCTTGGCAGCTCCCTTGGGAGGAAAATTAGCACTTTTTGCAGACAACTGGCACATCATCACAAAAGACAAATGGGTCCTAGACATTGTCTCACAAGGATACAGATTCCACTTTCATACCTTGCCAAGGATAAAAGGAATGCCAAACTTGCCACCAAATCAAAGGGCAGAGGCACAAAAACAAATTACAGCTCTCATGGACGTGAGAGCCATTCAGCAGGTACCTACACAGGAGCAAGGACAAGGATTTTACTCAAGACTCTTTCTAGTCCCAAGAAAAGACAAAGCATGGAGACCCATTCTGGATCTTTCAATTCTGAACACCTATCTACAAGTACCAAAATTCAAGATGCTAACACTACAGCAGCTTCTTCCCATGCTGGGCAAGAATGCTTGGCTAGTAATGTTGGACCTCAAGGAGGCATACCTGCATGCCCCTATCAGACAAAATTGCAGAAGATACCTCCGCTTCATTGCAGGTTCAACCCATTATCATTTCTCTGCACTGCCATTTGGCTTATCTACTGCACCCAGGGTCTTCACAAAATGCCTGGCACCAGTAATTGCATACTGCAGACAAAGAGGAATTCAAATATACCCATACCTGGACGACTGCCTTATTCAAGCAGAAAGCAAGGACATTAAAGCATCTGGCATTTGTCAAATACCTTCTAAGAATCCTAGAGTACACAGCAAATGAAAAGAAATCAAAACTAGTGCCCTCACAAAACATAATATTCCTGGGTGCCAGCTTGAATACAATGGCCCAGATGGCTTATCTCACGCCAGACAAGCAACAACAGCTGACTCAATACTTCAAAATAATGGCAACAAAGACCCAACTCCCTGCAAGAAATATTCTGCAGGCGTTGGGATTCATGGCATCTTGCATACTACTAATACCATTTTCAAAACTGGATATGAGAAAATTACAATGGTACTTGAAAAGCGTATGGACTCAGCACAGCCACAACTTGGAAACAATGATACCACTCATTCCCTGCCTTCAACAGGAGTTTCTATGGTGGGCACAGGCATGTCACCTCAACAAGGGTCAGCCTTTCACCTTACCCACAGCCAGGCAAACTATGTCAACAGATGCATCGGACTATGCCTGGGGAGCACACATGGCGGGACAGTGTATTCAGGGCAAATGGACTACAGATCAAAGGCATCTGCATATCAATCAAAAAGAAATGCTAGCAGTACAGAATGTCCTAACAGCTTTCAAGGACCTCTTACACCCAGGACAACTAATAATAAAGACGGACAATACCACAGTAATGTGGTACATAAACAAGCAAAGGGGCACACATTCCTACCCACTATGCAAACAAGAAATGACCTTGTGGAACACAGCACTGTGTTACCAGGTTTAATTACAAGCACAATTCCTGCCAGGAAAGAAAAACACTTTGGCAGACGACCTAAGCAGAAACATCATGGATCCCCACGAGTGGAAACTAGATCCACAAGTATTTGCAATGATAACCCAAAAATGGGGATGCCCAGACATAGATCTGTTTGCCAACCCCCAAAACTACCAACTTCACAAATTTTGCACAAGTACATTCCATCCACAAGCTTGGAAAGTGGATGCCCTCTCATTCAGTTGGAAAACATTAACAGTGTATGCCTTTCCTCCACTGCCTCTTCTAGCAAAGGTACTGCTGAAAGTCAGATTAGAGAGGCCACAAATGATACTCATTGCACCAGACTGGCCACGCCAGCACTGGTATCCATTTCTAAGGAACATGACCCACGGCCCACCATGGATTTTACAACAAATTCCTCACCTGCTCATCCAACAAAATAATCAGATTCTACACTGCCAGCTCAAAACTTTAAACCTGGCTGCATGGCAAATTACATAAACAACCAGCCAACACCTCTATCTAAAGCTGTTATGGATGTCATTCTGGAGGCCAGGAGGCCCGGCACCAGGAAAACCTATTCAGACAAATGGAAAAGATTTTGCGCCTGGAACCAGGCTAAAGACCAAAATCCCCTTGATCCAAACATTCCTCAGATTCTACAATATTTAACTGAGAGGTTGTACAAAGGACTTTCCTTTTCATCTATTAAGATCCATGCCTCAGCAATTTCAGCTCATTACAACACGGATCCTCCTTTATTTTCACATCCACTCCTAAGACAGTACCTCAGAGGGGCTAAGAACATAAGACCGCACAGGAGAGCACCAACACCTACTTGGGATCTCACCTTTGTTCTGGAAAAGCTTACACTGCCGCCCTTTGAACCAGCTTTTTCAGCTGATTTAAAATTTCTTTCATGGAAAACTGCCCTGCTACTAGCAATAACTTCAGCTAGAAGAGTCTCAGAGCTGCAGGCACTAATGGCAGTGGAGCCTTTCCTCATTTTTCATCAAGACAGAGTCTCTCTACGAACTAACCCTTTCTTTATGCCAAAGGTGTTATCCATTGTGGCCCTAAACCAAACCATTAATTTGCCCACCTTTTTCCCCAAATCCCCAGAACAAAGGAGAAAGACTCCTGCACTCTTAGGACATTCACAGGCAATTACGTTACTACTTGGATAAAACTAAGGCTTTCAGAAAATCTGACTAGCTCTTTGTAGCCTATGCTGCAGGATCACAAGGAAAAGCTATCTCAAAACAGGCCATTTCAAAATGGATAGGACATTGCATACATTTCTGCTACACGCATCATGGGAAACCGGTACCTGCTAACATTAGGTCCCACTCCACCAGGGCTGCAGCTTCATCAGCAGCCTTTCTCAGGGGGGTGCCAACCAAGGATATTCTGGAAGCTGCAACTTGGAGTTCAGTGCACACCTTCACCAAACACTATCACTTACCTCTATATTCTAAGACTAGAGCTGGTTTTGCCACTGCAGTTTTGCAAGGCCTACTAGCTTCTTCTAACCCTGTTTAACTCCACCACCCATCCTTAGCTTTGGGATTCAACCCAAGTGTGATGACTGCAGCAGGGTAACACGATGAACATAGTACAGTTTTGTACCTACCATAAATGTAGATGTTCGAGTGTTCACCCTGCTGCAGTCAAGGTTACCCTCCCTCCATCCCCTCTGAACTAGCTGGACTTATCTATACCACTCTATCCTATACAACCTCTGTGGTGTATTTGCTTGTGCCTGAAGGTATTGTTTTATTTTTATATGTACTTTTTTATATAACAATATATATATATATATATATATATATATATATATATATATATATATATATATATATATATATATATAGCCTACCTATTGGGGGCACCTGACATCTGGGGCAAGAAAAACTGAAGAAAATGGCGTCCGATGCCTCTTATATACCCCTGGCGCACTGACGTCAGGGAAGAAGCGACAGCAACCGACGCCGGACCAAGACTTTGGAACTCAGGACGACTGCGGGACCGCCTGACGGCAGGATAACCCAAGTGTGATGACTACAGCAGGGTGAACACTTGAACATCTACATTTATTGTAGGTACAAAACTGTACTTTTTGTACCCACCATAAATGTAGATATTCGAGTGTAGACACTGCTGCAGTCCAGGTTACCCACCCTCCTTCCCCTCTTACTGGCTGGTACATACCTATTTCTTCTACCCTTACTACCTATGGGGAGTATTTGCTGGTAGCTGTAAGTTGTTTTTTGATTTTCTTATGTATGTTTTATTAGCAATTGCAATTGCCTACATATTTAGAGGCACCTGACATCTGGGGCAAGAAAAACTGAAGAAAATGCCATCGGCTAAATCTTATATACCCCTGTCGCACTGACGTCAGGGAAGAAGCGACAGCAACCAACGCCGGACCAAGACTTTGGAACTCAGGCCAACTGGGGAACCGCCTGACGGCAGGATAACCCAAGTGTAATGACTGCAGCAGTGTCTACACTCGAACATCTACATTTATGGTAGGTAGAAAAATGTACTTTATCCATTGTTAGGCCAGTTCCCTGCATCTTTTAAGTAAGATGTCTGAATGTCATTATTGTGCAAGAAATGGACAGTGACGTGTCTAGGGACTTTGGGCATCTTGTTACAATTCACAACTGTGTGCCCTTTCTAGGTTCATACGTTCATAGATTAGTACTAGGCTAACTGCCCTTGTGGGCCATTTTAAGCCTAGCCAATTACCCCATGTGAGAATCAAACTCTGCACCTTGTGTTTGTAAGGTAAATACCTTACCCATTATGTCAACCTCCTAATGCCTTTTTTTAATTGAAACTTACTGAGTTGTTCATTGTTTCCTCTCTGGTAAGCCTGAGTTGCACGATCTGCTGTGGTTTTCCAGGCTGTTGATTTTGAGTTCAATTGTGTATGTTTTGAACTGGAGTTCTACTGTGTGGTGTGAATGATGGTGGGCTGTTCCCTTATGCTTTTCTAAGCCTGTTTAGTGCCACTGCAGAGTAGCACTGATTGTTTCTAGTTGTCTGTCTTGTTTTGTATTTACTTCTTTAATGACTGTTGTGTCCTGTATTACTAATCGCTATTATTTGTTTTTTTAAGATTTTTGGGATCACTGTCTGCACATTCTAGGCAGGATAGTGCAATGCATTCTTATATGTAACCTTAAGATTCAGGTCCTTCCTCCAAAGGGGAAGGAATTTTCATCATATGCCCCCAAAATGTCCTCCTTCCTTGGCCATGACTCCGATGAAAAAGAGATGATTTCATCACACTTACTGCCAGATAATGCTTCCTTTTGGAAGATCCTTGTTCTAATGAGGGAGCATTTTAAAATGGAGTCCTCAGCACTTGAGACCAAAAATGAGGTTTTTGGATCTTTTGGGCTCAGGCTTGGATGAGTCCAAAACTTTAAATGCAACTCCAGTATATGAGGCCTCTGAAGATGCCTGCATGGCTGTTTCTATGGAGCTTTATGCTTAGCCATCTGCTTCAAACAAACTTGAAAAGATTTAAGGGTTCAGCAGGCTTTGTAGTATAAGAATCAGTATAAGAATCCAGTAGCAGGCCCAGCCATGGTTTCATTTGATACAACCAAGTCCTCCAAATTAGCTCCAGCTTTGTTGCCCTACCAAATGATAAAAACAGTGGGGTATTAGATTGGACTAAGGGAAAATGGTATACACATCTGCCATTTTCACATTCAGGGGCATTAACTGTCAGATCTGCATGCCCAAAGTGTCATAGAAAGAGATCCTGAAGCAAACTGACATTGCCCTAAGGCAAGAATCCTTTCCCTTCCTGGTAATGACAAAGGACAGGTGTGTATGTAATACATCTCTGGACAAGGGATCTCCTTTTAAGTTGTCCTTTACAAGAAAGATTCAAAGACAAAAATAAGTGTATTTCTGGACAACACATAAATTACTGCACTAGATACCCTTCTACTGCATCTGACATGGGGTCAGCAGACCAAAGGAAAGAAAGTGACTGAGAAGTGGACATGACAAGGAAAGAGAAAATGGTTAGTCCAGAAGTACAGGGTCCTTCAGTCAGTCATGACTACAGAAGCAACCTTCAGCCTCTTACATTCACCACAACGGCTTTTCCCTAGACCTCCTTGACCACAAATGTCTTTCCTCAGACCTCCTTGGCTTCTCCAAACTGTCCATATTTATTGCATTTAGCTTTTCCCTTTTTTTCCACATCATTGCCGAAAGGGGTTAGATGGGCAGTCCACTTACCAGGTTAATTCCAAATTACATTTCAAAAAGTAAAATTAAAAAATAAATACTTACCCAAAATCGGCAAGGAAGGTTAAGGCTGTGAGCTGCAAATGAACATCATGTAGTGTAGGGTTTGATTTTCTCATCTTTCAGTTGCTATCTGTGTGACTGTACACAAGTGGATTTTTCAGACAGTGCTTCTGGGGTGTCTCTGAAATGAAGCTTCTGCATAATGGGGTTACCTTATTAACAAATAAAATTAAAACTAACTGGCTAGCTCATTTTTACTAGCTTTTGACACTAGTTATTAATGCTGTAATAAGCAGTCACTACTGTTCGAGTCCAGTGTTTGGTTTTAAAGATTGAGGTTGCAGTGCCTCAGGGATTTCTTTTCCTCAAGATGCAATGAATTCTGAGTTTGTATATGAAAGTAGCAGTGGGTATGGGGGGGTGCAGAGAGGTATTCCACTTTACAAAACTTTTTTATTGTTTTTGTTATGTGCAAAAGTCATTCACTGTCAAGTATTAAGGCCATTTTGATCATAGTTATGAGGATTGATCACAACAGGTTCTTCACACGTTGGGCGTAAAATAAAGGATGATTCTTAGCAGAAGAAAAATGGCAAAGATGACTTAAGACAAGTGGATATTGGATATCATTAACTCAAGGTGCACAACCAAATTCAAGACTTTCCTGTCCATCATCAGGGTTGCTCCCAATCCCAGGAGATGACCTTGAGTTGATTGAAGCAGTAGAAAAATGCCCATTGAAAGAACAGGTTAGGAGGTTCTGTTCCAGACTGTTTCTTGTCCCCAAGGAAAAACTGGCCTTGGAGGTCTGTTCTAGAATTTTTGACACATGATTTTTTTTTTCTAAAAGTACAGAAATTCAAACTACTTGTCTGAAGTCATTATGAGGTTTAAAATTAATAATAATAATAAAACATAGTTCCTTAGACTTTGATATCTCTCTACTGCTCTCATGGTCTTCATGAAATGTCTGGCCCTGGTATTTGCTTTGCTATGGACGAAAGGCCTTCACATTTATTCATACTTTGATGACTGCCTTCTGCAAGCCCACTCCATGGAGAAATTGTAGTAAAACTTCAACTATAGTCTTCAGCTGTCTCCTGAACTTTGGATTCTATCTTTCAGAAATTATCCAAGTCTAGCTTGATATCTGGTAAGTACCATATCCAAAATCTGTCTTGGAGCATTACTGAACAAAACTTTAAAGCGAGTTCATGTCTCCTGGAAAGTTATGCTCATAGATGATTTTTGTTGCAGCATCCATAAACTGCAACCATCATAGCGCCAGGGTACCTCAGGTCCATTAGTTACATGGATTCCTTCACTCTAATAGTACACTTGGCAAGTCTTCATATGCAGAAAATTCAATGGTACCTAAAGAACTTACTGGTGCAGTATCCACAATCCCTGGCAGTGGTTTTCATGGTCTGATCATGCTTTCAGAGAGAGTGCACATGATTGGTTCCAAATCAGGACCAATGAGGGAATGTCTTTTCCTTCACACTGAGACCTGTACTCACTGATGCACTGGACATAGATTTGAACAGCATGCATTTGCAACCTCAAGATGCAGAATCAGTGGAATCAGAAACAGACTAAACATTGTGTAAAGATCAAAGTGATGCTAGCAATGATACTAGATGCAGATTTGGAAATGAGGAGTCCTGTGACTGATTGCAGTCGACATCATGGTCTTATGGTATGTAAACAGAGTTCAGCCCACTTATACCCCCCCCCCCTTACAAAGTAGCCAGACGAGCCTAGGAGGTAGGTTGCAGTTAAAAATCAGTATCAGGGCCTTTTACCTTCCCTCTGATCTCAGCGACACAGTGAGTATCCTCAGCAGTCTGATGGCCACCAACCCTGAAATGGTGTTTGAAGAAGAAAGTAGTCTTCGGAATATTTTTGGCAGATTCCAGGGAATAAAAGATAGACTTGTTTGCCATCACAGACAGCAATTATCTAGACAAATTTTGTACAAGATTCCGATGCTGAACGACATGGCAGGTAGATGCCTTATCCTTTACAAGGTGTGGCCTGTTTGTGTCTGCCTGCCTCCCAGAATTCTGCAAAAAGCAAGAGTAAAAAAAGCCTAGAATTATTCCACTGGTTCCTTTATGCGCAAGATAACTTTGTTTTTTGCACCTAGCACAAATGGAGAAGAAACCACATAACAATTTGCCTTTGGTAGGTCATTCTGCAGGCCGGGTGCATACAGACTTCCAGTACCCAGTTTTTACAGTGCAGGTTATTTGACACTTATTCCTCCTCAAATTTCTTTTTGGAGGACATGTGTACCATAATCGCAGTTACAGTGCCAGGTATACAGTCTCCAAGGAGTGCCTACAACACAGCGTGTGTAATCCAAGCCTCTGTCTTACAGTTGTGCTGTGAAATTAAAAAAAAAAATTGTTGAGTTAAAGATGCAAAATCATGCTTTGAGGTGATTATACAGGATATGTTTAACTCACCAAGACATGAATTTAGTAGCCTTCCACCACAGGCATGCAGAAGCATGCAGACGCATAATGAGGCATAGCAACCCCTTTGGAGGTATGGGTCATACATTCCTCACCCCAACCCAAGTTGGCAGTCAAAGGGTTTGCAGAGAGGATAAAAGCAAACCTTGCGAATGCCTCAATGACAGCCCAAATGGAATTGGGGAAGGCTAGATGGTATGCATACACTGAGGCAACCTTCTTGTACGACACTGTTATCAGGTTATTTGTAGATATTTTCATTCAGTTATATGATCTGACGTATGGGTGATTGAACCACCACTGGATCCAGTCTGGCAGTTTTGATGCTAGAGCCTCTACCCCCTTTAAGGGTTTCTCTTCCCATAGTGCCCTGATGTTCCCAGTTAACTCAGATCTCATTTGTCACCCTTTGTGACTGGTAGCCTGATCACTGGCATCTAAGTACTCCACCTCTCATTTCTTATTATCTTGATAGTTTTCTTTACTTCAGCTAAAGTGGGTAATTACAGTTAGAGCATTGGATTTGTGTTAGACAATTAGCCATGTTACTTATTCCCTTTTGAAACTGTTTTTCTTATTCATAAGCCCCTTGGCATTTCCACCATTTTTTCTTCCCTCCATAGAACTTGGCTAGAAATATCTTGGCTACTTCATAGAATTAATATTAGCTTTATAAACTGTTAAAGTTGTTTTAAATTTATTTATTTATTTTATTTTACATTTGTTGACCGGGCTAGTCTAACTGGATATATGTCCATTTTCAGTAGAGGCCCGGGGAGATAAGAGCTCCAAGATAGAACAATGATATTAACAAGATAACAAATAAGGAAGCATTAACAAAAACAAAATCATATTTACAATAATAAATGTTTAAATGTAATGCCTTTAAAGAATTTTGATCTGTCTCTTATTGTATGATTGTTGGTAGTTTCTTCACATAAAGGAAAACTCCACATATAACTAAAAAAATGTTTTATTTTTTCAGTCTGTCTTTGTTTCCAGACCTATTGTAACACCGCAAAATCACTCTAAGTGCTTTATTTGTAATTTTAGCCTGTTTACCACAACATGGCTACCGACGGGGCTTGATCTATCAACGTGATCATCTTCTGCTTCAAGCCTTTCTCTTTCCCATAAAGCATTTCTAGTCTTCTTTCTATGACTCATGCCAGACATAAGGAAGTAACTGTGAATTCCCATGCCGTTGACATATAGTGGGAAATATGTGACTCGCTGTCATTTGTATTCCTTCTGTAAGAGGGCTGCTTCTTTTCTGTTGCTAATCACCCTCATTTATGTTTTGCTCAGTTTCTTTTACACTATACTTTGAAGTTATCCATCTGCAGTCAGAGAAGTAGCTAAACTGGAGGCCTTTGTTCTATGTGTTCTTTTGTAGTCCAACATGAATTGACCCCCTCCCCACACAGTACTGCAGAGGTGTTAAAAACTGTCTCTGCAGTTGACAGCTCAAAATTGAAAGGAAGGGATTGCAATCCAAATTTCTCCCTCTCTGCCTGCAGCAAGAATTATTTATTTAGTTTGCCAGCAGTAGACAGATTTATTTTTTTTAAACATTTTCACTGTAATTTTTGGGACAAGTTTCAGAAAATTATTGAGTCTTTCAGTGTTTTATTACTGGTGACTTTTAATTTTACCCTGTTTATGTATACAAGACATTATAATGTTAACTTATTTGTGCATGCTCATTTCTTTCTGAGGAATAGCTGTCTTGTGACAGGCTTTTTTGGAAATTTCCTGACATTCTACTCATCTGCTCATTTTTCGAATTACAGCAAAACAGTCATTTCCATACCTGACTCCATGATACTGGCACAGTAAAAGAATCTACTGAAAACTCACTCTATTCTACAGTCCATGCAGTGAAACATTTTTTTGTTTGTTTTGGCATGGGGGTGGTTGCGTACTGAATATTTCAGGAAATTAAGTATCACTTGCATTACACATAGTAACTACTCATAATTAATGCGTTTTTTGCACTTACTATGATGATCTCAAATTCAAAAGCAAACTATTGAGCAATTCCCTAGTCCTTGCCCTGCATCAGTAATTTATATTAGAACCACTCCTGCGTTTCTGCATATTTTCAATTATAATGTTAAACTGCTCATCTGTTGATGTGCAACAGACACACTACTCAGCCAGAGTCCTTCATATTTTTACATTACAACTTATTCTACTGTCTCTCAAAAAATTATGAAAAAAATGTGTGCAGTTTGCAGAAAACACCACTTAGGAGGCTTACAACCTTCACTGAACTGAAGATTTCAGCATCCCATTCCAGTTGTACTAACTGAACTTGTCATGTCAGGCAGTAAGCGCACAGGACTGAACTATTTCCAGTGTCATGAGTACAGAATGTCAATTTTTCCTTCATAATTTTCATGTCTACCTTTGTACAAGTCAATGTACCAGGCCATGCTGTGTGACTTTTTGGAGTACTGCAGTCTTACAAAGATGTCCTTCAAGGATGCATCTGCAGTCCTTACAAATGGGTTGTCCTGTCGTCAGGCAGCCCTTTGGTCGGCCGGATTCCAAAGTCTGGGTCTGGCCTCGGCTGGTGTCGCACTTCACCCGACGTCATCTCTGCTGGTCTTTGGGTATAAAGGCATCAGCCGACGCCATTTTCCTCAGTCTTTCTTGCCACGTGACGCCCGAAGCAGAAGCTGTTCGCAAGTGCCGGTCGGTCAGATCCAGAGATTACTACTACCGAATACTACTTCGAAGACTTCTAAAAAGCTAAGTACCCCGTTGGGGACTCTTTCTTGCCTCAGCCGATGTCAGAAAAAGTGAATAACTGTTTAACTTGTGGGAAACAAATACCTCATAAAGATTTCCACTCTTACTGTTTACCTTGTTTAGGCCCAGACCACGACGTAGCAGCTTGTTTAGCCTGTGCTTCCTTCAACCGACGAACGCTTAGGCGTCGGTCGGAGTTTGCTGAACAGTTTTTCGGCTCAGATTTTGCGTACATTATGCCGTCGGATCCTCCGACTACTCAAATTGTTAAGAAACGCAAAGAAAAGGACCGACACTCGCGGTCCGCGGTTTCGGCCGAAACCACGGCTAAGCAAACCACGAGTGTCTCGGTTTCGGCCGAAACCGAGCAAACGGGTCAATCTTCAGCCGAATCCATGACTACTACCGAGGCCCCTTCTGCCCTAGTTGAATCGGCCTCTGAAGTTTTGCCTACTAATGTGGTTCCTCTAGAATTATCGGACACCATCCCTTTGGATGTCTCTACCCCAGCACGTGGTGCTGCTAGGCCTCCTGCAGCCATGTCTATTAAGGCCTTTACCAGGGCTAAAGCAGCCAAAACTGCTAAGTCTGTGCCTGTTAAGCCCCCCTCTCACAGGCCCAGTTCCAGCTCCCAAATGCTTACTCTGGCAGAGGATCTCATCTCTTTAATAAGGGGATCCCAATCTCACCCAGACAGGGCCTCTCAACCTCCAGAAAAGAGACCTAGAGCAGAGCCCCCTGAGCCAGTGTCCTCAGATGACTCTTCTGATGATACAGACAATACAGACCATCCAGAGGCTCCTTTTTCTACCTATGAAGATTCCGATGCTGAAGAATCTATTCCTTCTGCCTCTCCACCAGAAGAATTTTCCTTTGGGGAAACCTTACATGCCATGAGAGAGCAATTCCAATGGCAGGGACAAGATTTCTCTGATTCAAGACAAAGGCTTAGGACCTTTTACACTTACCGCAACATAGGCCCTTAGCTATACCTCCAGTTCTTCCTGTTGTGGATGATGCATTTAATGATGCTTGCACTGCTCCTGATACTTTACCTCC
The DNA here is from genome assembly GCF_019279795.1 of Protopterus annectens. Classification (NCBI taxonomy): domain Eukaryota; kingdom Metazoa; phylum Chordata; order Ceratodontiformes; family Protopteridae; genus Protopterus; species Protopterus annectens. Next base: position 69,303,393 of record NC_056743.1, read on the forward strand.
AGCCCCTGCTAAGCCCGATAGGTTTTACAGGGTACCGGACACTCATCACCACTTATTCAAGGCTCCTTTTGCAGATCCTGAGACTATCTCCCAGGGGCCTAAGGCAGTAGCTTCTACCTCAACGAAAAACCCTCTCCCTTCTGAAAGGGAATCCAGGTCCTTAGAGAGATGGGGTAAAAAAGTTTACACCTCTGCTATTCTCTCAGCTAGAGCCTTGAACTGTCAGTTTCATATGATCCAATACCAAGAGTTTATGCTTGATCAGTTAACTAAGAAACTGTCCTCTGATGATTCCTTAGATAAGAAATATGTTCTAGAAATGGTAAATAACATTCAGCAGGTTAGTAACCATTCTTTAAAATGTGGCTATGATGCACTGGAGGCTTCCTTTAGATCAGCCATGACTGGCACAGTTATAAGAAGGCATGCATGGTTGAAAGAACAGGCCTTGCCGATCATGTTAAAGCAAAATTATTAGATGCTCCTATGGATAAGGTCAGTCTATTTGGTTCTCCTGCCCAACAAGTAATGAAGAAAATGGAAGGGAAGGCAACATCTGTACAAACAGTTAAAGATTTCTTACAGGTTCAGCCCCCAAGGTTTAGCAGGAACTGGCCTTCCAAAAATTGGTCCTTTCCAGACTCCTCTAAAACTCAGAGAGGCAGGAATAGACGTTCCAGAGGCAGAAATCAATCCAGAGGAGGTGCCTACAGGGGACGCCAGTGGCAAGGCAATAACCAACGAGGCACAGATACAACCACTACCACTGCAACAGGACAATCACAGTGACTTGGCTCTGACAACGCCTACCAGGGAACAAATAACAGCACCCTTAGGTGGAAAGTTAGCCTTATTTTAAAAAAACTGGCACTATATCACAAGAGACAAGTGGATTTTGCAAACTATAGACCAAGGCTACAGGTTTCATTTCCACACATTACCAGTAAAAAGAGGAATGCCAAACCTTCCACCAAATCAAAAGACAGAAGCTCTAAAACAAATAGCTCAATTAACAAAGATGAGAGCTGTGGAAAGGGTACCACCTACAGAACAGGGCAAGGGATTTTACTCCAGACTCTTCCTAGTACCAAGAAAAGAGAAAAGTTGGAGACCTATTCTCGACCTGTCCGCTTTAAACACATTCATCATTGTTCCAAAATTCAAAATGCTGACCCTACAGCAACTTCTTCCCATGCTGGGTAAGGAGTATTGGCTGGTAACTCTAGATCTCAAGGAGGCATACCTGCACGTCCCCATACGACCAAATTGCAGAAGATACCTCAGATTTCTTGCAGGATCAGAGCATTATCAATTCTCAGCATTGCCCTTTGGCTTATCTACTGCGCCCAGAGTGTTCACGAAATGCCTGGCATCAGTAATCGCTCATTGCAGACTTCAGGGAATCCAAATTTATCCATACCTGGACGACTGCCTGATACAAGCGGACAACAAAAGCAAGCTCACACAAGATTTACAAAGAGTCATTTGCTTACTACAAGCCCTGGGATACACAGTCAATTTAAAAAGTCAAGACTGATACCATCCCAAACAAGAACATTCTTGGGTGCAGAATTGGACACAGTAAAACAGATGGCATTCCTAACTGCAGAAAAACAAGAACAACTTCCTCTTTACTTCTTGGCATTAACAAAACAGAACAAACTAACAGCAAGGAAAGTACTACAGGCCTTGGGCTTCATGGCATCCTGCATAATCCTGGTCCCCCATGCCAGACTGCATATGAGAAAGCTACAGTGGTACCTAAAGAATTTATGGTCTCAACACAGGCACAGCTTAGAAACCAAATACCACTAATCCCATGCCTGAAACAAGAGTTCCTATGGTGGGCTCAGGCATGCCAGTCAAACCCAGGTTTGTCCTTCCACAACATTCAAACAAGCCAAACCATCACAACGGACACCTCAGACCTCGGTTGGGGGGCCCACATGCTGGACAAGTGCATTCAAGGCTTATGGACTCCAGATCAGCTGCACCTGCACATAAATCAAAAAGAAATGCTGGCAGTAAAACTAGCAATCCAGAATTTCAGACCATTCCTCAAAGAAGGCCAACTGATGATAAGGACAGACAACACCACAGTCATGTGGTATATCAACAAACAGGGAGGCACTCATTCATACCCCCTATGCCGAATGGCTCTGGACCTATGGAATATGGCTCTGAGCTACAACATTCAGTTACAGGCAATATTTGTACCTGGAAAGGAAAACATCCTAGCAGACATGTTAAGCAGAACTACCTCGGATGCTCACGAATGGATGCTACATCCGGGCATCTTCAAGGCCATCACAAAGAAATGGGGAATGCCACAAATAGATCTATTCGCATCCCCACTCAATCACCAGCTCAAGAAATTCTGCACAAGGACATACCACCCCCTTGCTTGGAAGGTGGACTCTCTATCCTTCAGTTGGAAAGGCCTGACAGCATATGCATTCCCACCTCTTCCTTTGATGCACAAGGTACTAATGAAAATCAAAGAGGAACGTCCAAGGATAATTCTAATAGCTCCAAATTGGCCAAGACAACATTGGTATCCATTGCTGAGGAGCATGTCTCGGGGGGAAATGTGGACACTACCCCTGATTCCTTTGATGTTAACTCAGAGCAACTGCAACATCCTACATCCAAACCTGAAAACTCTACAACTGACTGCCTGGAACATTACATAAGAGCAACTAACCCAGATTTATCCCAAAGGGTTAAAGACATTATCCTTGAGGCCCGCAGACCTTCAACAAGAAGGAACTATGCAGGAAAATGGAAAAGGTTTGTCATTTGGAGTTCTGAAAGAGGAAAGATGTGTCAAAGGTAGATATTGCCAACATCCTGGAGTATTTGGCAGAGCTTCTCCATACAGGCCTGTCCTATTCCTCCATCAAGATACATGCATCAGCTATTTCTGCAGAATACAGCTTCGATCCCCCTGTCTTCTCACATCCTCTACTCAGGCAGTTCCTGAGAGGAATTAAGAATGTAAAACCTCCTAGGAAACCACCATTACCAGCATGGGACTTGAACTTTGTGCTAGAAAAATTGACACTCCCTCCATTCGAACCAGCAGCAACAGCAGATCTTCAACACCTATCCTGGAAAACTGCTTTCCTACTGGCAATTACTTCAGCAAGAAGGGTTTCGAACTACAGGCTTTAATGGCAGTACAACCCTTCCTAATCTTCCATCAAGATAGAGTGTCCATGAGAACTAATCCTACATTTATGCCTAAGGTGGTATCCAGAGTGTCTCTAAACCAGGCAATCCACCTACCTACCTTCTTTCCAAACCCACAGAACAGGGGGGAAAGACTGCTGCATACCTTGGATGTACATAGACAGTTGCGCTACTACCTGGACAGAACCAAGGGCAATAGAAAAACTAACCAGCTTCTAGTAGCTTATGCAACAGGAAGGGAAGGAAAAGCAATTTCCAAACAGACAATCTCCAAGTGGATAGGAAATTGCATAAGATTCTGTTACTCCTACCATGGAAAGCAAATTCCACAGAACATAAGGCCTCATTCTACAAGGGCTACAGCCACTACCACAGCTTTCTTACGAGGAGTGGCTACCAAGGACATTATTGAGGCTGCTACTTGGACCTCCGTGCATACATTTGCCAAGCATTATAACTTACCTCTATACTCTAGATCCCGAGCAGGGTTTGCCACTGCTGTTTTGCAAGGGATCCTAACTACACCATAATTATTCTTCCTCCTCCCTAGTTTGGCTATGGTATTCTACCCATTTGTAAGGACTGCAGATGCATCCTTGAAGGACATAGTACAGTTTTGTACCTACCATAAATGTAGATGTCCGAACAGGATAGCATCTGCAGTCAGGATTACCCACCCTCCTTCCCCTCTGTGGTACTCCTAGGGTATTTGCCCACCTAATAGCTAGCTGGGGGGGATCTCTTATGGTGTATTTGTTTGTATATATGTACATACATGCTTATTTTTTGTGTTTGCCTTCTACTTTTTTGGAAACATTGGCATTTACCCAAAAATTTAGCTATACAAGAGGGCAACTGGCATCTGGGGCAAGAAACACTGAGGAAAATGGCATCGGCTGATGCCTTTATACCCGAAGACCAGCAGAGATGACGTCGGGTGAAGTGCGACACCAGCCGAGGCCAGACCCAGACTTTGGAATCCGGCCGACCGAAGGGCTGCCTGACGACAGGACAACCCATTTGTAAGGACTGCAGATGCTATCCTGTTCGGACATCTACATTTATGGTAGGTACAAAACTGTACTTTCTCCTGAATATTGCACCCAGAGATCCACAAGCATACTTCGTAGCACTGTGCTGTTTGTGCAAATGTGTGTAGACCATGCATGGATACCAAAAAACGTATCGCATTACACATACCCCTTTGCCATCAACTTTGTGACAGCTGCATAATGTAATGCTCTCTCACACTGTGCATCAGACAATGGTACATGGTCAGACAAGTTAAAATGTGTCAAGGGTACTAGCCATCATCATTTGCACAGGTGAAAGGGAGCACACTACACAATGGTTAGGACTATAAACATTGTTAGGAGGGCATAACTGCTACACAGGATTTTGAACAGTGCAATGCCTGTGGAATGTGACCATCGACTTGATATTCAGGCTCATGGCAAATAATGTTTTTTTAGACATAGTGTAAAAAGTGTCTTTCCATGGCGCACTGTGTTCATAGGTTTATATGTGTGTATTAGGCTAATGGTCCTGTGGCCTTTACAAGCCTAGCCATAGGATTACCCTGGCATAGTGCCACCTGACCTTAGTTCCCAGTGCCTCTGTCGAGTAGAGCCACTGGTGTTATCCCCTGGGTGAATTTTCTGTTTCCCATCCACTCATCAAGATGCCTCTTGAAGAGGGTCAGCGAGGTGCTCTGCTTGACATGTATGGGAAGTCTGTTCCATAGCATGGGCAGTTTCTGGGTTATAAACCCATCCCTCCAGCATGTTCTGTCAATTGTGGTAATGAGGTTGAGGTCTCTGGAGCATGTGGTGCGGAGGGATTGGAATTTCTTTAGATGTAGCATTTCTAACAGAGCTGGGTCAGACATGGCTTTGTAAGTCAAGCAGAGAGCACCTCTAAGTAGGCAATATGAGACAGAGAATAGTTGGAGTTTTTTTAGTCTGTCCATATAGCACAAGTGTTTAAGGCCTAGGATCCTCTTTGTGAGGTACTTTTGCGGCCTCTCCAGTTGCAGGTGTTTAGTGAGCTACATGCCAAATAGGGCATTGTACTCGATGATTGGCCTAATGAGGGAAGAGTAGAGGGAGCCAATTACTTCTTTCTTCCTGGATGCAAAACCCTTAGTAATGAGATGTGCCACATAGAAAGACATTCTGACCACAGTGGCAATGTGGTGATCAAAAGAGAGGTTGCTGTCAACCTGTGTTCCCAGATCTCATAACGCCTTCTGTGTTCAGTGGACTACCATCAATGTGGTAATTCATGGGAACTGGGATTTTCTCAAAGGGGATGACGACACATTTTTTGGCATTGAGCTTAAGGCCATGGTTCTGACACCAGTCATTGGTCACAGTGAGGCCATTCTGTAGGATGTCAGCATCACTTGGGGAGTTAATAATAGCTCCCAACTTGCAATCGTCTGCAAACTTTGTCAGCCAGAGTCCCTTCGCGTTGGCCTGGACTTCAGAGAAGTAAATACCAAACAGGAAAGGACCCAGGACTGAACACTGTGGGACTCCACTCGTGAATAATCGGCAGTCTGACTTGGAGTCAGCTACTTTCACACTGGGTTCTATATTTTTGCCAGTTTGCAACCCACCTAGTGATATAGGGGTTGATGCCAAGCTTAGTGAGTTTTTCTATGATTCCTGAGTGGGGAATGGTATCATAAGCCTTGACCAGATCAAGGTAGGCTGTATGAACCACCTTGCCTTCATCCACAACTCTGGTGACTGACTCAGAGAAGTCGACCAAGTTGAGCAGGCATGATCTTCCCTTCACAAAACCAAACTGTGTGGGATCCAGAGTTTGGAGATTCCCTATATCCTTATTTATTAGGTCCATGAGGATGTGTTCCATAGCTTTGCATATCAGACTCGTCAGGCTAATGGGGCGATAGTTCCCAGGGTCTGAAGTCGCTCATCCTTTGTGAAGAGGGATGACTGCAGCAGTGAGCCATTCAGCAGGGACAAAGCCTGAGGTGAGGCTGTGGTTGAACAGGGTACACAGGTGAGGTGCCAGTTCACTCTGTAGTTCATGTAGAACACAACCAGGGATATTGTCAGGTCCCATAGAAGCTGTATTCTTGGCCTTGTACAGTGCTGTTTTAACCTGTGCAACTGTAATACTGGGTGCCTGGCAGTCTACTGGTATTGTGATTGGTGCCAGGGGGGGGTTAAGTTGGCACTGAATCTGTCGGCCAGTATACTGGCAATATCTGTTGGCTCGGTATAGGAGGTACCATTGTGCACTAGCTCAGAGCAAATCTGGGTATTGCCGTGGAGATTCTTCACATAACTATAGAAGGCCTTGTGGTTGTCTTTACTATCTGCTGCAATTCTATTTTCATGCTTTAGAGGATTTGATGAGGGATCTCAACTTTTTGTTGAGTTGAGGCAGATAAGGGAGTTTTTCCAGTCTTGGGACTTCACTTTGTTCTGCATCAGTTTCCTCCTCCTGTTGTAGAGTTTGTTTATGGCAGGGGACCACTAGATTGGCTTCCTTTTTTTTGGAGGAGAGTGTCTTGGTTCTATTGAGTATGGAGAGATCCATGCATTTGTGTACGTGTTCGTACAGTGCATTGGTGTATGATTCTGCAGTCACGCAACTATTCTCCATTTTCATGGGTGCCTTGCAGTTAGCCACCTCTGTTTTTAGGATCCCAAAGTTAGCTTTGGAGAAGTTTTTCATGGTGGTTACCTTTGCTGGGGGGTGGGAGGGATGTGTATTACCAGGGTGATTAGTTTCTGGTCAGATCTAACCAGGGAGTAGCTGACTATTTGTGTAGAGCAACGGTCGCCCATGTTAGTAATGAACAGGTCAAGGATGTTGCTACCTCTAGTGGGGGTAAGGATGAGCTGATCCAGGGCATTGGAATTAATGAACTCCAGAAAATGTTGGGCAAGTGTATTGGTACATGAGTAGTTTACACAGTTAATGGAGGGGTAGTTTAAGTCGCCTAGTAAGAGAGCGTTAGGTTGGACCCTAATATTCTCCAGGGTTCTTAGGAACGTGGAGTGTGAGTCTTGGGACATGGTTGGGGACCTATAGCAGGTACGACCTGAATCGCTGTCTTACCCAATGTTGGATGCACCTGAAGTATCTCTGATGCATTATGTTGGGCTACCAGTCTAGAGGTGTCCGCATCCTTTATGAATATGGAACCACCACCACCTTTGAAGCTTCGGTCTAAGTTCTGGGGCCAAAAGGTGTGGAATGAGTAATAGCCTGGTAGTGCAGGGGTGCTTTCTGCTGCCTTGAACCAGGTGTCTGTTACAGCACAAATGTCGATGTTCTCCATTTTAAGGAGTGCTTCGAGCGAGTGCATTTTGAGATTTAGACTTTTAGCATTGAGCAACATGACCCTCAGATTGCATTTGTTTGTAGCTGTCCATAGAGATAATTTGGTCTTTGGAACACCACCTAAAAAAGGCACTATAGGGGTGGCAAGACCCTTGGCCAGTATCCGGAAGCCCAGGAGTGACAGATGCAGGCCATCTCTGGCAAAGCATCGAGGTATGTCAATCATGCCATCCTAGGCAGACAGATACTGGATCCCCTTAGAATGACAAAAGAAACTTAACCAGTTGACACCAGAAACTTAGCCAGTTGTTGAAGTCGGTCATTTTCTGCTTGTACTGTGGTATCATTATGGCTGATGGTAGGATGCTGCTCAGGGCTAGGGTCATACCCGCCTGGGCTACATAATCCGAAAGCTACTCCATGTCTCTTTTCATGTAGTCTGGGGAGGTACGTCTCAGGTCATTCACACCCACATGTATAATGACAGAGTCGTATTTGTACCTGTTGTTGAGCGACCTGAGTGCATGCGTTATGTATCGGATCCTGGCACCTGACAGGCAGCTGACTGTTACTTTCTCCTCATTCAACCTAGTGAGTGGGACATCAGTGTGCCTCACTATCAAGTCAACTCTGACTAGTGTGTTGGGTATGCTGTTTTGCCTTAGGGGCTTTGGTTGAGTGGCACACTGTTTAGGAGAGTTATGTGTCTTGTGATTAGTGTTGTGTTGTGTTGGTCGAGTGCGTTTCTGCCTTAGAGGGCTCTGCTGTTTGGGTAGATTTTTATTGACAGCCTCAGCAAAGGCGGGTGTGTGGTTTGTGTTTTTATGTGAAGGCAGTGCTGGTGTCTGTTCCAGAGGGCTATGTGTTTCATGTGGTATGGTACAAGTGCTGACCTTCTCTTGACCAGCTAATCCGGTCTTGGCTGGAGAGTGCGTGGCTTCTAATTTGGATATGTGAGTATAGCTACTTTATATGGTTGTGAGATGCATTACATTTGACTAATCTGAATGAGTCATACAAATTTTTTACAACAGCCACATTCATTCTAGGCACATGGAAGAAACTATGAACAAAGGTTTGGTGTGAATGTGCTATGCATATAATGCTTACAATAATTTGTCAAAAAAGATGGATATACTTGACCGTAGGGATACTTAATGCATGGAAGTGTACTCTGCAATGCAAAAAATACAACAAATGGAATAAGTTCATAGGTGTTTTAGGCTAACGACCACAAGGGCCTTTAAGCCTAGCCATCCATCCTAAATCTCTGACAAGTTTTGATACACTTGATAAGTCTAACCATGGGCCTGAGAGATTAACCATTTACAGGTTACCTGTTTGCATCAGAGACATAGGTGACAAACCAGGAGTGAACTTTCAGTTTCCCATCCAATTGTCCAAGTTGCACTTGAATTGGATTAGGGAGGAACTCTGCTTCACATGGATGGGGAGCCTGTTCCATAGACGGGGTAGTCTCTGGGATACATACCTATCTCTCCAGCAAGTCCTATTTATATCACAGGCAAGCTTTAAGTCTTTAGAATGAGTAATTCTGGTACAGTTTTTTTTGTAGATATGCAGGAGGTTCATCAGAGTGGGGTCTGACAATGCCCTGTACGCTAGGTATAGATCTCCCCTCAAAAGCCTGTAGGAGGCAGAATACAGGGATAGGGTCTTTAGGCGTTCTGCATAGGACATATTACTTGTGCCCTGTATTCTTTTAGTGAGGAATCTCTCTGGACATTCCAGGTGTTGGATATGCTGATGATGAATTCCAAATACAGTGGAACAATGACTTTTGGACTTAGGTGCCATACCTTTGTTTTTTAAGTTAAGCAGCATAGAATGATTTCCTCAACATTGTAGACACATGATGTTTAAAGGCTACATTGCTAGCTATGTGTATCCCTAAGTACTTTACTACTGGGTCAACTCTAAGGGGTTTGTTGTCAATATGATAGTTACCAGGGATGGATGACTTCCCAAAGGATACTATTATGCATTTATTGGCATTTAGTTTTAGACCATGACTCTGACACCAGTTGTTTGTCTGTGTCAGCCCCTCCTGGAGAACATCTGTGTCACTGTGAAATTCAATGAAAGCTCCTAATTTGCAATCATTTGCAAATTTAGTCAGCCAGAGACCACTGACATTGGCCTTGACGTCTGAGAAGTAAATGACAAAAAGGAGAGGTCCAAGGAATGATCCATGAGGGACTCCACTTGTGACTGGCCTCTTTGTAGAGGTGGACTCCCCAATTCTAACTTATTGGGTCCTGTATGTGAGCCATTTGGCTATCCACTGGGTGACTTACAGGTTTGTACCTAACCTCTTGAGTTTGTCAACAATGCCTGAGTGGGGTATTATGTCAAATGCCTTGGCCAGGTCAAGGTTGGCAGTGTGAACCATTTTGCCCTCATACATTGCTTTGGTGACCTTCTCAAAGAAGTCCACCAAGTTGAGTAGGCATGATCTGCTCTTGACGAAACCAAACTGGGTTGGGTCCAGTGTATGTAGGTTTACTATATCTTTGCTGACCATCTCCAGGTTAATTCTTTACATGGCTTTACATATAAGACTAGAGAGACTTATGGGTTTGTAGTTTCCAGGGTCTGTAGATGGCCCACCTTTGTGCAGAGGGATGACTGTTGCCTTTCTCCATTCATGAGGCGCAAAGCCTGTTTGGAAACTGCAGTTAAATAGTAATTCCAGAGGGCCTGATAGGTCATGTTACATACTAGTTAGAAGCCATCCTGGGATATTGTCTGGGTCCATTGATGCAGTGATCTTGGTCTTAGAGAGAGCATTAAGGACCTGTCCCCTAGTTGATAGTCGGGGGAGTTATATCTGATGATATTTCTTGAGGGAAGGTTGAGGAAGAAAGAGGAGTAAAGTTGGAGCTGAATTTTTCAGCCAGGAGGTTTGCTGCGTCTTCTGGCTCAGTATAGGTGGGTCCATTTACAATAAGCTCTGCACACAATTGTGTATTGCCTTTGAAGTTGTGGACATAGTTAAAGCATGTTTTGTGGTTGCCCTTGGCCTTGGAGGGCAGACTTATCTCAAATGTGCCTTTGGTAGACTTTACTTGTCCCCCAAGTTGCTTGTTTAGTTTGAGAGTCCTTTTATCCTGCTGGGTGCGGCACCTCCTAATTTTTGCCATGATTTTCTTCCTCCTATTATACATCCGATTGATTTTGTGATTCCACCAGGGTGGTTTGTTTTTTGAGTTACTTCTGTACTACTTCCTTGTGGGTACAGCTGCCTCTATTCAACTATTAACATGCTTGTACCGGGTTTCTGTGAACAGTTCTTCATAGACAGAAGTGTTCTCAGGGTTTATAGGGGCTTGACATTTTGCCAGGAGGTTGGCGTTAGAAGAGTTCCTGAATATACCTGGTATAGCTTGGGGTCCAGATTTTATTTTTTACTTCAAAGGAGACCAGGGAAGGCATTACAGTAGTGGTGAGGAACACTCTCCCATATTAGTGAGATCTAGTTGCACCATACCTTTAGATTTTCTTGGATGTTCTTTGTGTTTCACTGTTGCAGTCATCACATTTGGGTTATCTGCTTGCAGTAGACCTCAGTCAGCCTGATTATCAAAGTCTTGGGTCCTGTGTCGGTTGCTGTCTCATCTTCCGTGACGTCAGGTAGTCGGGTATAAAGCATGCAGCCGATGCCATTACATCAGTCTTTCTTGCCGTGCGGTGCCCGAAGCAGAAGCAGTTCACAAGTCCCGGTTGGCTGACTCCTGAAATTTTCATTTTCGAGTTTCAGAACCAAAGTCTTCAACTAAAGCTAAGTACCCTGTTGGGGAAACTTTTTATTGCTCTAAACCGATGTCAGCAAAAGTCAATAATTGTATTTCTTTTGGAAAGCAAATACCTCATAAAGATTTTCATTCGTACTGTATTCCTTGCCTAGGCCCTGACCACAACGTACCTCGCTCTTGGTTTTGTGCCTTATTTAAGCATCGAACTATCTGTCGTCGGTATATTTACACTTCTAAATATTTTGGTACTCGGTTCAATTATCCAGATATGTCTTCGGTAAGCCATCCGACTGCCAACATTCTGAAAAAATGCAAAGATAAAGACAGAGACAGGTTGCCTAGGTCCAAAGCTGCCGACGACTCGTCTCCTAAGCGAGTTCGCCGGAACTCAGTGAGGCCCTTTCGCAGCCCAGGATCCCCTTTACTTCAGATTTGCAGGCCTCTACTGAGACCCATTTGGAGTCTGGTATGCCGCGAGATGCTTCAACTGAGGAACCTGTGGATGTCTCTACCTTGGATGGGTCCGGAGCCGCTGTGCAGGCACTAGCTTCTGAGGGTGTATTCATGCCTACTGACTTGCATATTAAACCGACGCCATCTTCTTCTTCAAGGCCTAAAACTTGAACCATGCCTAGAAAACCGACACCCAGACTGCATGGTCGGGCCTCTATGCCTAAAAAACAAATAAGAATGGCTGAAGTCCTTATTACTTTAATCAGGGGAAGCCAACCTTCCCCTTCTAAGAGGCCTAGGACTGAATTTGCCTATGATACTTCTGACCAGGATTCTGAAATTTCTGTTTCCTCTGAAGACCAGGATTTACCCTTATCTACCTGTGATGATTCTGATGTAGAGGACTCTATTCCCTCTGCCCCCCCCCCCCCCAGAGGATTTCTGTTTTGGTGAAACCTTGCATACTCTTAAGGAACATTTTTGTTGGTAAAGCCAGGATTACTCTGATTCTAAAAAAGAGGCTTAGGGATTTCTTACTCCTGCCTCAACACAGGCCTTTAGCTAGCCCTCCTGTACTAGACATTGTTGATGCCTTTTCGGAATCTAGCTTTGCCCCTGACTCTTTACCTCCTGCTCCCAGAAAACCTGATAGATATTACAGGGTTCCTGACTCTCACAAGTTCCTTTTTAAAAATCCTACTGCGGATCCTGAGACCATTTCACAGGGACCCAAGGGCATTAAGGCTACTACTGCCAAAAAGCCTACCTCTTCTGGTAGAGACTCCAGGGCACTGGATAGATGGGGTAAGAAGGTATACACTTCTGCAACCTTAGCCATTAGGGCCTTAAACTGTCAGTTTCATATGTTAAAGTATCCGCAACATATTATTGGATTGCTTAAACAGAAAATTATGTTGATTCCTGACTGTGCTGAAAATAAGGATTTACATGATTTAATGCATTCTCCTGAACAGGTTGGAAAACATACTTTGCAATCTGGTTTTGATTCACTAAAGGCATCTTGCAGGGCTGCTATCACTGGGTATGTACTTAGAAGGCATGCTTGGCTTAATGAGCAATATTTGCCAGATCATGTTAAAGTTAAATTGCTGGATGCTCCCTTAAATCAGGACCGCCTGTTTGACAACAAAGCAGAAGTTGTTCTTAAAAAGATGGAGGAAGAAGCTAAATCTATGCAAACTGTTAAAGATTTCCTACAAGTACAGCCTCCAAGATTTAGTAGGCATTGGCCCTGTAAGAATTGGTCCTTTCCTGCCTCTTCCAGGCCTTCTCAGTCCAAACCCAGAACCAGCAGAACACCCAGACTTCAGTCCCAGGGTACGCACAGGACTAAGCAATGGGGGGGCTCCCACTTCCAAATCAGGGATTAGTAAGACTCCCCCTTATGGTAAGCTATCTCAATGGCTTGACTTTAAAACTTCCAAGCACTTCTCAACTGACTGCTCCTTTAGCGTGAAAGATTGCTCTGCAGGCCAGAAACTGAGAACTCATTACCCAGGACAAATGGGTTTTAAATATAGATGTTCTTCATCTCACATTGCTGCAGTCCTTACACTTGGGTAGTCCGCTGTCCTCGGTCGGCCCGAATATCAAAGTATTAGGCTGACGTCGGTCAAGGCGCTTAAGTGACATCAGAACGTCAGGGTACAAATGCGCATGACCGACGTCATATCCTCAGTCTTTTTTGCCGCATGGTCCGATGCAGAAGCAGCGTTGCAAGTGCCGTTCGGCGTTCTGAAATTTTTCGAATTCGGAGTTTCAGACCGAGTCAAAGTTGGCTAAGTACCCGTTAGAATATTTTAGTTTTTCTTGCCTCAGTGGTTTACCGGATGTCAGAAAAAGTGAATAACTGTATTTCTTGTGGGAAGCAGATACCGCATAGAGATTATCATACTTTGTGTATTCCTTGTTTGGGGCCTGAGCACGACGTTGTTGGGTGTCGCTTTTGTGCTAGGTTCAATAAGCGCACTATTGCGAAGGTTAGATTGTGCCAGGTTGGTCTTCGGAAGCGGTGCAATTATAATATGCCGCCGGATGCTCCGCCCGCTTCAAGAAGCGCAAAGACAAAGCAGCTAAACCCAGGCAAGAGGAGTCGCCTGTACCGGACGCCGGTTCTTTAGAGGCGCCAGTGGAACCGTGGTTCCCGAGGCTTCTCTGGAGTCCCAGGGGGAGACTTTGATATTGCAGGATGTGGCCTCTCAGGAAGCAGGTCAGGCTGAAGGGGCTTCTCAGGTTACTGTGCTCCCTCCCTTCCTAGGGTGGTTAGGCCCTCTCCTTCTGTTTCCAAGGCTTCTCCCAGAGGCAGGCCAGGTTTAGCTTCTGTTGGTGTCACTCCTAGTTCTACAGGATCTGTGCCCAAGAAGCACATGCTTAAAATGGCAGAAGATTTAATTACTTTGATTAGAGGTTCTTTGCCCCCTCCTGATAAGAGGCCTAGGGTGGAACCAGAGTTGGGGAGTTTTGAGCAGGCTTCGGATGTTTCAGAGTCTTCGGCTGAAGACTTGCAGGAGTACTCTCCTTATTCTGATTCTGATGCAGATGATTGCACTCCTTCTGCTTCTCCTCCAGAGGATTTTTCCTTTTCAGAGACTCTTCATTCCATGAGGGAACATTTTAAGTGGGAAGGTCAGGACTTCTCTGATTCCAGGAAAAGGCTTAGGGAATTTTTGCTTTTACCCCAGCATAGGCCTTTGGCTATTCCTCCTGTTCTGGATGTTGTGGAAGATGTGTTTGCAGAGGCTTCACTTAATCCTGATTCTTTGCCTCCTGCTCCTGTTAAACCGGATAGGTATTACAGGGTGCCTGAGGCTCATAAATATCTTTATAAGAGTCCTAGGGCGGACCCAGAAACTGTTAGTCAGGGACCTAAGGGTGTCAAGGCCTCTGTTGTAAAAATCCGGTTCCTCCAGATAAAGAGGCCAGAGCTTTGGATAGATGGGGAAAGAAAGTCTATACTTCTTCCACCTTAGCTATGAGGGCGTTGAATTGCCAGTTTCACATGTTGAAATATCAAAACTATCTTCTTTCTCAATTGAAGTCTAAGGTAGATGCTCTGGCGGAAGGCATTGAGTGTAAAGAATTACAAGATTTGGTGCATGTCTCGGAACAGGTGGGTAAGCATTCTTTGCAATGTGGTTTTGATGCTGTACAGGCCTCGTCTAGGGTGGCTGCCACTGGTTCAGTTATTCGCAGGCACGCCTGGCTGAGGGATCAGAATTTATCTGACCATGTTAAGACAAGGATTTTGGATGCTCCTTTACAGTCTGATGTGTTGTTTGGTTCACCTGTGGAGTTAGTCTTGAAGAAAATGGAAGACAAGGCTAAGTCTATGCAGGCTGTTAAGGATTTTTTGCAAGTTCAGCCTCCGAAGTTTAGTAGGAACTGGCCTGCTAAGGGGTGGACGTATCCTTCTTATGATTCTCAGTCTAGGGGTAGATCTAGACGTGGTAGGGGCAGAGCTCAGGGTTCCTTCAGACCTAGAACTGGGAGTTCACCTGCACAGTCTTCGGGTGAGGGCAGGGGCCAGTCCTTTCGTAAACAGGCCCAATGACCTACCTTTTCAGCTGCCAGATCCTTCTTTCCTGGCAGCACCTTTGGGAGGAAGATTGGCCCTCTTCAAGGGAAATTGGAGTTTGATTACTCAAGACAGATGGGTATTGGATATCATACACCAAGGTTACAGGTTTTATTTCCATACCTTGCCTCCTTTCAAAGGCATGCCAGACGTTCCTCCTCAGCAAAGACTAGAGGCTCACAAACAAATTTCTCTGCTACTTCAAATAGGGGCCATACAACCGGTCCCTCTACCAGAAGTGGGCCTAGGATTTTATTCTCGCCTGTTCCTAGTACCAAAGAAGGGGAACACGTGGAGACCAATTTTGGATTTATCTATCCTCAACACATATCTGGACATTCCCAAGTTCAAAATGTTGACGTTACAACAGCTTTTGCCTCTGCTGGGCAAAGATCACTGGATGGTGACTCTGGATCTCAAGGAGGCTTACCTTCATGTTCCTATCAGGCCCAGTTGCAGGAAGTATCTGCGTTTTGGCTGGGACTTCTCATTATCAGTTCTCTGCATTGCCCTTTGGCTTATCTACTGCCCAGAGTGTTCACGAAAGTTCTGGCTCCAGTGATAGCTTTCTTCAGGCTAAAAGGAATACAGATCTATCCTTATTTGGACGATTGCCTGATTCTGGCCCAAGAAAAGGACAAACTTCTTCATCATTTACAGTATGTGATAGCAGTGCTAAGATGCCTGGGGTATTCTGTGAACGAAATAAAGTCCAGTCTAGTACCCTCTCAGGACATGTGCTTTCTGGGTGTGAGACTGAATACAGCATCCCAGATGGCCTTTTGACCCCGGACAAACAAAAGAATCTTTCTCTTTACTTCCATCAATTGTCTCATCAGTCCAGGCTGACTGCAAGGACAGTCCTTCAAGCCTTGGGGTTCATGGCATCTTGTATTCTGGTGCTTCCCAATGCCAAACTGCATATGAGGAAGCTACAATGGTATCTCAAAATGTATGGACACAGCACTGCCAAGATATGGACACTGTCATTCAGATAATACCTTGCATTCAAAAGGAGTTTTTGTGGTGGGCTCAGGAATGTCACCTAAACAAGGGACTCTCTGTGACCCGACCAGAGGCGAGTCAGATTCTAACGACAGATGCCTCGGACAAAGCTTGGGGAGCTCATCTAAATGGAAAGTGGGTACAAGACACGTGGCCTGCCAGACTTCAACATCTACATATCAACTTGAAGGAGATGTTAGCAGTCCAATTTGCATTAATAGCTTTCAAGGATTTACTTCTTCCAGGGCAGGTGTTGGTTCTAACAGACAACACAACTGTCATGTGGTACATCAACAAGCAAGGGGAACGATTCTTATCCTCTATGCAGACAAGCAATGATTTTGTGGGAGACTGCTCTCAGTTTACAGCTGAATCTTCAGGCAAGGTTTCTGCCGGGGGCACAGAACTCCTTAGCAGATGTGTTGAGCAGACAAATTATGGATCCCCACGAGTGGAAATTGGATCCTCATGTATTTCAGAAATTGACAGTGTCATGGGGAACTCCAGACATAGATCTGTTCGCTTCTCCACTAAATTACCAGCTGCCAAAGTTTTGCACAAAAAGGTTTCATCCCACAGCTTGGAAAGTGGATGCTCTTTCATTCAATTGGAGCAATCTTCATGTATATGCCTTTCCACCTCTGCCTCTCCTCCCAGAGGTACTCCTGAAGGTCAGACAGGACAAGCCAAAGATGATCTTAATAGCTCCAGATTGGCCTCGACAGCACTGGTACCCATTACTGAGAAGTCTGGTACGGGAGCCTCCATGGCCTTTGCCTTCGATTCCACACCTGCTGTCTCAGGAGAACAGTCATTTACTCAATGTCAAACTTCACTCTCTTCACCTAACAGCCTGGCATATTCTGTTTTAAACCCTGGAGGGTCTCAGCTTCCACAGCAAGTTTTGAATGTTATTTTGGAGGCCAGAAGGCCTAGTACAAGGAAAGTGTACGCAGATAAATGGAAGAGATTTTTATTTTGGAGTACAGCAAAGGAATTTGATGTTTCTCAGCCTAATTTAAGTGTGGCTCTTCAATATCTTACTGAGTTACTGGACAAAGGTTTGTCCTTCTCTTCTATTAAGGTTCATGCTGCAGCAATTTCTGCTTACTATGATTGTGACCCACCATTGTTTTCTCATCCTTTGTTTAAGCAATTCCTTAGAGGGGCAAAGAATATAAGACCCCCACGTAGAGCTCCTACTCCTGCTTGGGATCTCAATTTTGTGTTGGAGAAACTCACTCTACAACCTTTTGAGCCTGCAGCTACTGCCGAGTTGAAATATTTATCATGGAAGACTGCTTTTTTGTTGGCCATTACCTCTGCGAGAAGGGTTTCTGAATTACAGGCCCTTATGGCGGTTGAGCCTTTCTTAATTTTCCATAAGGATAGGGTATCTTTGCACTAATCCTTCCTTTATGCCTAAAGTGGTTTCTAGTGTGGCTTTAAACCAAACTATTCATTTGCCTACTTTTTATGCAAACCCCCAAAATAAAGGGGAAAAGATTTTGCACACTTTGGATATACACAGGCAGTTGCGATATTATTTGAGCAGAACTAAAGGTTTCAGGCAGTCTCAGCAGTTATTTGTTTCGTTTGCTTTGAGTTCTCAGGGCAAGCCTGTGTCAAAACAAACTATTTCTAAGTGGATTGGGTCTTGTATTGCTTTCTGTTATTCCCATCATGGTAAGGAGATTCCAGCTGGGATTAGGCCTCATTCCACTAGGGCTACTGCCACTTCTACAGCTTTTTTGAGGGGGGTGGCAACTAAAGATATTTTGGAGGCAGCTACTTGGAGTTCAGTGCATACTGTCTCTAAACATTACCACCTTCCACTTTTCTCTAAATCTAGGGCTGGTTTTGCCACTGCAATTTTACAGGGCATTTTGGCAGCTCCTACTGCTTTATAGTTTTGCCATCCTCCCTTACCTCTGCTTTGGGATTCTACCCAATTGTAAGGACTGCAGCAATGTGAGATGAAGAACATAGTACAGTTTTGTACCTACCATAAATGTAGATGTTCGAAGATCCACATTGCTGCAGTCCAATTTACCCTCCCTCCTTCCCCTCTGTAGTTAGAGGCGGTTGTGTGGTTTGGGTTGTGAATATTGTGGATAGTGTATATATTGTACATATGATTAGTGCAAGGGTGGTTGGTTGTTTTTTGCTGTCTTTTGGTTTTGACCTTTCTTTTTAGGGTCTTCTGACATCTGGGGCAAGAAAAGACTGAGGATATGACGTCGGTCATGCGCATTTGTACCCTGACGTTCTGATGTCAGTCTTAAGCGCCTTGACCGACGTCAGCCTAATACTTTGATATTCGGGCCAACCGAGGACAGCGGACTTCCCAAGTGTAAGGACTGCAGCAATGTGGATCTTCGAACATCTACATTTATGGTAGGTACAAAACTGTACTTTTCCCAAGGATACATATTTCACTTGTACACGATGTTCTTCCTGTTTCACTGTTGCAGTCATTACATTTGGGTAATCTGCTGACAGGTTGCCCTCAGTCGGCCTGAATAACAAAGTCTTGGGTCGGTTGCTGTCCCTTCTTCCATGACGTCAGGTCTTCAGGGGTATAAAACATGCAACCGACGCCATTACATCAGTCTTTCTTGCCGTGCGGTGCCCGAAGCAGAAGCCGTTCACAAGTGCCGGTCGGCCGACTCCTGAAATTTTCGTTCTCAAGTTTCAGAACCGAAGTCTTCAACTTAAAGCTAAGTACCCCATTGGGGAAACTTTTTCTTGCTCCTTACCGATGTCAGTAAAAGTTAATAATTGCATTACTTGTGGAAAGCAAATACGTCATAAAGATTTTCATTCTTACTGTATTCCTTGCGTAGGCCCTGACCACGACATACCTTGCTGTTGGTTCTGTGCTTTATTTAATCGGCGCACTATCCGTCGTCTGTATATTTTTACCCCTAAATATTTCGGTTCTTGGTTTAATTATCCAGAAATGTCGTCAGTTAGCCATCCGACTACAAAAATTCCGAAAAAGCACAAAGATAAAGACAGAGACAGGCCGCCGAGGTCCAAAACTGCCGACGATGCTTTTCCTAAGCCCGTCACCAGTTCGCCGGTACTCAGTGAGATGCTTTTGCAGCCCCTGATACCCGCTACTTCTGATTCGCAGGCCTGTACTGAGACCCATTCTGAGTCCGGTATGCCGCGAGATACTTCAACTATGGAACCCGCGGATGTCTCTACCTTGGTTGGGTCCGGAGCCGGCTTCTGAGGGTGTATTCAGGCCTACGGATTTGTATATTAAATTGACGCCCTCTTAATTAATAAGGCCTAAATCTCGATCCATTTCTAAAAAAACGATGCCCAGGCCACATGCTCAGGCATCTATGCCTAAACAAAAAATGATAAAAATGGCTGAAGATCTAATAACTCTAATCAGGGGTAGTCAGCCCCCACCCTCTAAGATGCCTAGGGCTGAGCTTGATTATGAATCTTCTGATCAGTATTCTGTTTTTTCTGACTCTTCCGATGACCTGGATTTGTCCTTGCCTACTTATGAGGATTCTGATGCAGAGGACTCTATTCCCTCTGCTTCCCCTCTTGAGGATTTTTCTTTTGGGGAAACCTTACATACACTGAGGGAGCATTTTCACTGGGAAAGCCAGGAATTTTCTGATTCAAAAAATAGGCTTAGGGATTTCCTTCTCCTACCTCAGCATAGGCCTTTGGCCATTTCTCCTGTAGTAGACATTGTTGATGCTTTCTCAGAATCCAATTTGGCCCCTGATTCTCTACAATCCTGCTCCCAGTAAACCAGACAGATACTACAGGGTCCCTGTGTCCCATAAGTTCCTTGTCAAAAATCCTATTGCAGATCCAGATACTATTTCACAGGGGCCCTAGGGAATTAAGGTTTCTACTGCTCAAAATCCTACCCCTTCTGATAAAGACTCCAGGGCGCTGGATAGATGGGGTAAAAAGGTTTATACTTCAGCAACCTTGGCAATTAGAGCTTTAAACTGCCAATTTCATATGTTAAAATATCAGCAGCATGTTATTGGACTACTTAAACAGAAAATTATGTCGATTCCTGATTGTGCTGAAAATAAGGATTTACAGGATTTACTGCATTCATCTGAACAAGTTGGAAAACATACTTTGCAATATGGTTTTGATTCACTAGAGGCATCTTGCAGGGCTGCTGTAACTGGGTCTGTACTTAGAAGGCATGCTTGGCTTAAGGAGCAGTCCTTGCCAGATCATGTTAAAGTGAAATTACCGGATGCTCCCTTAAACCAGGACCACCTGTTTGGCAACAAGGCAGAAGAAGTTCTTCAAAAGATGGAGGAAAAAGCTAAATCTATGCAAACTGTTAAAGATTTTTTCCAAGTACAACCTCCAAGGTTTAGTAGGCATTGGCCTTACAAGAATTGGTCCTTTCCTGCCTCTTCCAGACCTTCTCAGTCCAAACCCGAATCCAGCAGAGCTCCCAGGCTCCAGTCCCAGGGTACACACAGGACTAAGCAGTGGGAGGCCTCCACTTCCAAATCTGGGAATAATAAAACTCCCCCCTATGGTAAACTGTCTCAGTGACTTATTTTTTTAATTTCCAAGCACTTCTCAACTGACTGCCCCTTTTGGGGGAAAGATTGCTCTTCATGCAAAGAACTGGGAACTCATTACCCAGGACAAATTGGTTTTAAATATAGTGTCCCAGGGATACAGATTTCACTTCCATACATTACCAACACCAAGGGGGTGGCCAAATCTACCCCCAAATGAGTGGGCAGAGGCCCAGAAGCAAGTGCTTTCTCTCTTAAGCATGTGGGCTATTCATTTGGTACCAGAAGAGGAAAAGGGACAAGGTTTCTACTCAAGACTTTTCCTGGTACCCAGAAAAGACAATTCAGGGCGTCCTATCCTGGACCTGTTTACTCTAAACACCTTTTTGGTGATTCCAAAATTCAAGATGCTGACTCTTCACCAGTTGATCCCTATGCTAGGCAATGACACCTGGTTAGCAACACTAGATTTAAAGGAAGCATACCTACACATCCCAATCAGGGAATCTTGCAGAAGATACCTACGCTTCAAAGCAGACTACCCGCACTATCAGTTCTCTGCAATGCCCTTTGGCTTATCTGCTGCACCCAGGGTATTCACAAAGTGCCTAGCTCCAGTCATTGCATTTTGCAGGCAAAGAAATATTCAAATATACCCATACCTGGACGATTGTCTAATTCAGGCAGAAAGCCAGGACATGCATATGAATCATCTGGCCTTTGTACAAAGGATGCTAAGTTGTCTGGGGTACACCATAAATGAAAAGAAATTACACCTGGTACGCTGTCAACAAATTATATTACTGGGAGCAAGCTTGAATACAACTTCACAGATGGTTTTCCTCACGCCAGAGAAACAAATTAATTTGACAACCTACTTCAAACAAGTGGCCACAAAAACCCTGCTATCTGCAAGGCAAGTACTACAAGCCTTGGGGTTCATGGCCTCCTGCATTCTTCTAATTCCATATGCAAGACTGCATATGAGGAAACTACAATGGTATCTAAAAAGCCTATGGTGTCAACATTCTCAGGATCTAGAAGCAATGATTCCTATCATACCTTGCCTACGCCTAGAGTTCCTTTGGTGGGCAGAGGCCTGCCACCAAAACAAGGGCTTACCATTCGCACTACCCCCTGCTGCCCAAACCCTAACAACAGATGCATCAGACTGTGCATGGGGGGCTCACCTGGCAGGAAGTGCATTCAGGGCAAATGGAACCCAAGTCAAATGCACCTGCATATCAATCAAAAAGAAATGTTAGCTGTACAGAACCCTCTGACAGCCTTCAAGGACCGCATTCTTCCAGGACAGTTAATGGTAAACACTGACAACACCACTGTTATGTGGTACATAAACAAGCAGGGGCGTGCACATTCTTACCCCCTCTGCAGACTAGCCATGGCATTGTGGAACACAGCCCTGAGCTACCAAGTGCATCTACAATCTCAATTCCTGCCAGGAAAACTAAATACACTGGCAGACGAACCAAGCAGAAACCTCATGGACCCACATGAGTGGAAACTGGAACCAAGGATTTTCAACATGTTGACAAGCAAATGGGGGAGCCCAGATATACACCTTTTTGCCTCCTCCCAGAACTATTAATTGGACAAATGTTGCACAAGGACTCACCACAAACAAGCTTGGAAAGTGGATGCTCTGTCCTTCAGCTGGAAAAACCTATCAGTTTATGCCTTTCCTCCTCTGCCTCTGCTCTCCAAAGTACTACTAAAGATCAAACAAGACAAACCAAGGACGAATTTGATTGCACCAGACTGGCCCCGCCAACACTGGTACCCCCTCTTGCGCAGTGTGTCACTGTCGGCCCCATAGCAGCTGCCTCAGAATCCTACCCTATTGTCTCAGCAGGAGAACCAGATTCTGCACCCTCAGCTTCAAACACTGAACCTAGCAGCCTGGCTAATTACTTAATCTCTCATTTACCATCCCTCAGTAAACCAGTGATGGATATCATTTTAGAGGCAAGGAGGCCTAGTACTAGAAAATCTTATGCTGAAAAATAGAAAAGATTCTCTGCTTGGAACCAATCGCAAGGGATGAGCACAGCAGTGCCCAATTTTCCTCAGATTTTACAATACTTAACTGAGATGCTTCACAAGGGCCTGTCTTTCTCCTGCATCAAAATTCACACCTCAGCCATTTCAGCTCATTATAACACAGAACCTCCCCTCTTCTCTCATCCGCTGCTCAAGCAGTTCCTCAGAGGGGCCAAACATTTACGACCACCCAGTAGAGCTCCAACTCCAGCCTGGGACCTTAACTTTGTTTTGGAGAAACTCACTCTTCCTCCTTTTGAGCCAGCTGTTGCTGCAGACTTAAAATTCCTTTCTTGGAAAACAGATTTCCTTTTAACAATCACTTCAGCAAGAAGGGTATCTGAATTACAGGCCCTTATGGCAGTGGAGCTTTCATCATCTTTCATGCGGACAGGGTGTCCCTCAGTACCAATCCCTCCTTCATGCCCAAGGTGGTATCCAGTGCAGCCCTTAATCAGTCCATTCATTTGCCAACCTTCTTTCCTAATCCACAGAACAAAGGGGAACGGATACTGCACTCCTTAGATGTACACAGACGACTTAGATTCTACTTGGACAGGACTAAGCCTCAAAGGAAATCTGAACAACTGCTGGTGGCATTTGCTGCAGGGGCAGAGGGGAAGGCTATTTCAAAGCAAACCATTTCCAAATGGATAGGTCATTGCATTCATTTCTGCTACAAGAGCCAATGAAAACCTATCCCACAGGGATGGCCACCTCCACTTCCTAGACTTCCAGTTACTCTGTATTAGAACTGGATGAGTTTGCTCTGTTCAGTTTTGAAACTGGAAATGTCAAACATAAGAGGATGTAGAGGTGTCTAGAGTCCACCTCTAAAAAAGAGAAGTGGCTTGATTCCCAGAACTCTGAGGCAGATGAACTGGCCTGTGTAGGACAGATCCTTCTGCTGATGTGTATGATTCAAATACTAGTGAACATGGTTTCTCCTCTTCATTACTAGAGGACTTCTTATTCAGAGATGCCTTCACAGGATGAAAGGAGTTTTCCAGTGGCACATTAAGGAGTACTTTGATGCCCAGCTAAAATACAGATTTCTTCCAGAGCTCTAACATACCCTCCAGATGGTAGATGTTTTCTAAGATTTTTTTTTTCTGAATGCATCTGTGAAGTCTAATCCATTCCTCTGCTCTAAGAAAACCTGACCGATTTTAAATGTTCAAGGATTTCTCTCATGATGTTCATGACAAGGTTAGTACTGCAGCAGCCTTAAGTTATATAGAAAGTCCCGCCGAGGATTGAATCAGCCAGCCAGCTTCTACCCATATTAGCCAATGCCATGCACAAGGGAAGCAGTATAAAACCAGTAGCTTCTTTCTTGGCACTGAAAAGAGTGCTCCTCCATGTTTTTGGTAAGCAGCTGTCAGTGCCTTTACAAGACTTGGCAGATAGGGTCCACATTATGGATTACCTTTCACGGCTTAATATTTCTGAAAAAAATGGTTTATTTTTAGTGAGAAAGTTAAATGGTTCTCAATAAACGTTTATATCTCAGAATCTTACGTTTTGTATGATGATTCAGTGAGACTGATCCCTTGTAAATATTTCAGTTTTGTGAAGAAACTCTTAAGATCTGATGTCTTCTCATTCTGCTTCACTGATGGGTTTTTGATCCGATCCTTGGATCTGACTCTGCCGCCTCCTACAGACTTAAGCTTCCAGACTTGAGCTCCTCCCCTACCCACAGTCCTCCACCCCTAGCCCAAACTCTTCAGATCTTGTTTGCCGCCTGTGTGCTCAGACATGATTCCAGTGCTCAGTTTCCAGCTAAGTCAAACTTTGTAAAATTTTGTAAAACTTTGTTAAATATCTTCGAGTTTTCTTCTCCTGTTTTAGAGTATGTAGAAACTTTAAAACCTTACAACTTGAAACTTAATTCTTATTTTTGCAGAGCTGTATTTTATAGTTTGCAGTTTAAAGTTGCAGTGTGATATTTTTGTAGTTTATAGTTCAGAGTTATAGTTTTTTTGGTAACTGTTGATAGTGGATAGTGCTTCCATGGATAAAGCCACAGGATTCAAACGATGCTCTGAGTGTGAGAGGAAGATGTTCTCCATGTTTCTCTGTTGCAATCATCACACTTGGTTATCTACCTGCAGGTTACCCCTCAGTCGGCCCGAATACCAGAGACTTAGTATTTCTGAGTCATTGCTGTCGCTCCAGGACTGATGTCAGGTTGTCAGGGGTATAAAAACAGGCAGCCGATGCCACTACATTAGTCTTTCTTGCCAAGGAGCCCGAAGCAGATGTTCTTCGTGTTTCACTGTTGCAGTCATTACATTTGTGTTATCTGCTTGCAGATAGCCCTCAGTCAGCCTGATTAACAAAGTCTTGGGTCCTGTGTCGGTTGCTGTCCCTTCTTCCATGACGTCAAGTCGTCAGGGGTATAAAACATGCAGCCGACGCCATTACATCAGTCTTTCTTGCCGTGCGGTGCCCGAAGCTGAAGCAGTTCGCAAGTGCCGGTCGGCCGACTCCTGAAATTTTCGTTTTCAAGTTTCAGAACCGAAGTCTTCAGCTAAAGCTAAGTACCCCATTAGGGAAACTTTTTCTTGCTCCTTACTGATGTCAGTAAAAGTTATTAATTGCATTACTTGTGGAAAGCAAATACCTCATAAAGATTTTCATTCGTACTGTATTCCTTGCCTAGGCCCTGACCACGACGTACCTTGCTGTCGGTTTTGTGTTTATGTAATCAGCCCACTATCTGTCATCGATATATTTTTGCCTCTAAATATTTCGTTTCTCGGTTTAATTATCCAGAAATGTCATCGGTTAGCCATCCGACTACGAGGATTCCGAAAAAATGCAAAGATAAAGACAGAGACAGGCCGCCGAAGTCCAAAACTGCCGACGACGCTTCTCCTAAGCCAGTCGCCAGTTCACCGATACTCAGTGAGGCGCTTTCGCAGCCCCTAATACCCGCTACTTCAGATTCACAGGCCTCTACTGAGACCCATTTGGAGTCCAATATGCCGCGAGATGCTTCAACTATGGAACCCGTGGATGTCTCTACCTTGGATGGGTCCGGAGCCGCTGTGCAGGCACTGGCTTCTTAGGGTGTATTCAGGCCTACTGACTTGCATATTAAACCAACGCTTCCTCCTTTACTTAGGCCTAAATCTCGATTCATGTCTAAAAAACCGACGCCCAGGCCACATGCTGAGGCCTCTAGGCCTAAAAAACAAATTATAAGAATGGCTGAAGATCTAATAACTCTAATCCAGGGTAGCCAGCCCCCCCCCCCACCCCACCCCCGTTCTAAGAGGCCTAGGACTGAAGTTGATTATGAATCTTCTGATCAGGATTCTGTTTTTTCTGACTCTTGTGATGATCTGGATTTGTCATTACTTATGAGGATTCTGATGCAGAGGACTCTATTCCCTCTGCTTCCCCTCCTGAGGATTTTTCGTTTGGGGAAACCTTTCATACTCTAAGGGAGCATTTCCACTGGGAAAGCCAGGATTTTTCTGATTCAAAAAAGAGGCTTAGGGATTTCCTTCTCCTACCTCAGCATAGGCCTTTAGCTATTCCTCCTGTACTAGACATTGTTGATGATGCTTTCTCGGAATCTAGTTTGGCCCCTGATTCCCTGCCTCCTGCTCCCAGAAAACCTGACAAATACTACAGGGTCCCCGCGTCCCACAAGTTCCTTTTCAAAGATCCTATTGCAGATCCAGAGACTATTTCACATGGGCCCAAGGGCATTAAGGCTTCTACTGCTAAAAATCCTACCCCTTCTGATAGAGACTCCAGGGCGCTGGATAGATGGGGTAAGAAGATTCACAGTTCTGCAACCTTGGCCATTAGGTTCATAGGTTCATACTAGGCTATCTGCCCTGGGGCATTTATAAGCCTAGCCCGATTGTGTTTGGCTTACGCCATCCCTTGATTTGAGTATACTGTGCCCTTTTTAAAGTTTAGTTTACTGTGCCTCTGGCTAATAGTGACACGGAAGTAATCCCCGGGACAAACCTACGATCCCCAATCCACTCATCAAGATTCTTCTTGAAGAGAGTCAGTGAGGTGCTCTGCCTGACATGAATTGGAATTCTATTCCAGAGCGAAGGGAGCCTCTGGGTTATGAATCTGTCCCTCCAGCATGTTCTATTTATTTCTGTGCTGAGGTTCAAGTCCCTCAAGCTCGTGGCTCTAAGGGATTTAGATTTACTGAGGTGGAGCATGTCCATTAACTCTGGGCTGGACATAGCCCTGTATGTCAGGCATAGATCGCCTCGAAGTAGGCGGTATGCAACTGAGTAGAGCTGGAGTTTTTTTAACCGAGCAGCATATGGCATCTGTTTGAGTCCCTTGATCCTCCTGGTGAGGTACTTTTGGGGTCTTTCTAATTGCTGCAGGTGTCGGGTAAGTTACATCCCAAAGGGGGCATTGTATTCTATGATGGGCCTGATGAGGGATGAATAAAGGGGCATGATTACCTCTCTTGATCTAGATGTGAATCCTTTCATGATGAGGTGGGCTATGTAGAAGGTCTTTCTAAACACTTTGGCAATGTGGTTGTCAAAGGAGAGATTGCTATCAACTTGGGTCCCCAGATCCTAATTACTTTTCTGTACTTAATGGGTTACCACCTATGTGGTAATTTGTGGGCACATTGTTTTGACAAAGGGTATGACTATACACTTTTGGCATTTAGCTTTAGACCATGGCTCTGGCACCAGTTATCCGTCTCTGCGAGACCTTTTTGAAGGATGTTTGTGTCAGCTGGAGAGTCGATTATGGCGCCCAGTTTGCAGTCATCTGCGAACTTGGTGAGCCATAGTCCTCCAACGTTGGCCTGTACCTCAGAAAAGTAAATAGCGAACAAGAGAGGTCCCAGGACAGAACCTTTTGGGATGCCACTTGTGACCGGTTTCGAGTCTGACATGGCTCCAGCAACTCTCACTCTGTGGGTTCTGTCTTTGAGCCAGTTTGCGACCCATCTTGTGACATAGGGGTTTATATTTAGGCTGGATAGCTGATCTATGATGCCCGAGTGGGGTATTGTGTCAAATGCCTTTGCGAGGTCCAGATAGGCTGTGTGGACTACCTTCCCTTCCTCTATGGCCTTGGTGACTGTTTTGAAGAAGTCGACCAGGTTCAAAAGGCAGGATCTGCCTTTGACGAAGCCAAATTGGGTAAGATCTAGTGTCTGTAGGTCCCCAATGTCTTTGTTTATGAGTTCCATGATGATCCTCTCCATAGCCTTGCAGACTAGGCTAGTCAGGCTTATGGGGCGATAGTTTCCAGGGTCCGCAGAGGCGCTACCTTTGTGGAGTGAGACCACTGTTGCTGTATGCCATTCTTTGGGCACATATCCCGTAGTGAGGCTGAGATTGTACAGCAGTTTTACTTGAGGGATTAGCTCTTCTTGGAGTTCATGTAGGACGCAATCCGGGACACCATCTGGTCCCATGGAAGCAGTGTTTTTTGCTTTGGAGAGGGCGGCCTTCTACCTGAGCATCAGAGATGTTTGGGAGGCTGCACTCTGCCGGGATAGATACTTGCTCTTTTGTGGGGGAGGGGGTGGAGAAGTTTGCACTGAACCTGTCTGCTAGGATATTGGCGATGTCTGTGGGTTCAGTGTATTTTTTGTCGCTTAGAATCAACTCGGAACAAGTCTGGGAGTTGCATCTCAGGTTCCTAACATAACTGAAAAAAGCTTTATGATTGCCTTTAGTGTCCTGTGCAATTTTTCTCTCGAAGCTGGCCTTGGAGGATTTTATGAGGGATCGTAATTTTTTGCTAGTACTGATCAGAGATGCCTTCCCTTTTAGAGATTTTGCTCTATCATGTAGTAGCTTCCTCCTTCTGTTGTACAGTTTATTTATGGCTGGGGTCCACCAGACTGGACACCTGCCTTTGGATGATTGGGTCTTGATTTTGTTTGGGATAGCATGATCCATGCATTCCTGGAGATGTCCGTAGAATGCGTTTATATAGGATTCTGCAGTTTGGGCCGTAGTTTCCACTGGCCCTGGGGCCTTGAAGGATTCCACTTCGGTTTTGAGAAGTGTTAAGTTCGCTTTTGAGAAGTTTTTCACTGTGGTTTTCTGGGCTGGGGGTGGGGTCGGGATGTGGATATCCAGTGAAATTAATTTATGGTCTGATCTTACCAATGAGGGATATACTTCTGGTATGGAGCATAGAGTCCCCATGTTGGTAATGATCAGGTCTGGTATGTTTTCCCCTCTTGTGGGAGTGGTGACTAGTTGTTCCATAGCATTTGAGTTTATAAATTCCAGGAACCTTTGGGCTAAGGTACTGGGGCTTGAGTTATGCTCCCAGTCTATGTTTGGGTAGTTGAAGTCACCCAATATAATGGTGTTCGAAGAGATCTTCATGTTCTCCAATGTTTTCAGGAAAGCCGAGTGGGATTCCTGACTTTGAGAGGGTGGTCTGTAGGATGCTATAAACTGAAAAGCAGTCTTGCCCACTGTCAGTTGCACATGGATGGTCTCCGATACTTCGTGCAATGCCACTAACCTGGAGGTGTGGATATCCTTGATAAATATGGAAACTCCCCCTCCTTCTGTGGTTTGGTCCGGGTTTTGGGGCCGAAAAGCATGATATAAGGTATAACCTGGTAGTGTTGGGGTGCTCTCTGGAGCCTTGAACCAGGTTTCTGTCACTGCACAGATATCGATGTTCTCCATACTGAGGAGAGGTTTGAGTGCACGTGTCTTGAAGTTAAGACTTCTGGCGTTTAGCAGCATTACCCTTAGTTTCTTGTTCCTTGTGCTGTCTATGGAGGTGGGTTTGACTTTTGAGCCTTGCCTAAAAAAGGCACTATGGGGGTGGCAAGAGCCTTTGCCAATATCCGAAAGCCCAGGGGTGACAGGTGTAAGCCATCCCTAGCGAAGCAACGTGGCTTGTCGAGCATGTCATCCCAGGCTGACAGACACTGGATCCCCTTTGAATGACACCAAAATTTTAGCCAATTGTTAAAATCGATCATTTTGTCTATATACTATGGCATCATTCTAGGTGAGGGTAAGATGCTGCTCAAGGTCAGGGTTATACCGGCCTGGGCTACATGATCAGAGAGCTCCTCTATGTCTCTTTTCATGTAGTCGAGGGAGGTACGTCTCAGGTCATTCACACCAGCATGTACAATGACTGAGTCATATTTGTATTTGCTTTAAACTGCCAGTTTCATATGTTAAAATATCAGCAACATGTCATTGAACTGCTTAAACAGAAAATTATGTTGGTTCCTTACTGTGTGGAAAATAAAGAATTACAGGATTTAATGCATTCTGCCGAACAAGTTGGAAAACATACTTTGCAATGTGGTTTTGATTCATTGGAGGCCTCTTGCACGGCTGCTGTTACTGGGTCTGTGCTCAGAAGGCATGCTTGGCTTAAGGAACAATCTTTGCCTGATCATGTTAAAGCTAAATTGTTGGATGCTCCTTTAAATCAGGACTGCCTGTTTGGCAACAAGGCTGGGGAAGTTCTTAAAAAGACAGAAAGCTAAATCTATGCAAACTGTTAAAGATTTTTTTACAAGTTCAGCCTCCTAGATTTAGTAGGCACTGGCCCTCTAAGAATTGGTACTTTCCAGCCCCTTCCAGGTCTTCTCAAGCCAAACCCAGACACAGCAAAATCCCCAGGTTTCAGTCACAGGAAACTCACAGAACTAAGCAGTGGGGGGCCTCCACTTCCAAGTCTGGGAATAATAAGACTCCCCCCATGGTAAACTGTCTCAATGACTTCCTTTTAAAATTTCCAAGCACTTATCAACTGACTGCCCCATTTGGGGGGAAAGATTGCTCTTCATGCAAAGAATTGGGCACTCATTACCCAGGACAAATGCGTTTTAAATATAGTGTCCCAGGGATACAGATTTCACTTCCTCACATTGCCAACACCAACTGGGTGGCCGGACCTACCCCCAAATCAGTGGGCAGAGGCCCAAAAACAAGTACTTTCTCTCTTAAGCATGGGGGCTATTCAACTGGTACCAGAAGAGGAAAAGGGACAAGGTTTCTACTCGAGACTTTTCCTGGTACCCAGAAAAGCAATTCATGGCGTCCTATCCTGGACCTGTCTACTCTAAACACCTTTTTGGAGATTCCAAAATTCAAGATGCTGACTCTTCAACAATTACTACCTATGCTAGGCAAAGATGCCTGGTTGGCAACACTAGATTTAAAAGAAGCATACCTGCACATCCCAATCAGGGAATCTTGCAGAAGATACCTACGCTTCAAAGCAGGATACATGCACTATCAGTTCTCTGCACTGCCCTTTGGCTTATCTACTGCACCCAGGGTATTCACAAAGTGCCTAGCTCCAGTTATTGCATTTTGCAGGCAAAGAAATATTCAAATATACCCATACCTGGACGATTGTCAAATTCAGGCAGAAAGCCAGGACATGCTTTTGAATCATCTGGCCTTTGTAAAAAAGGGTTCTAACTTGTCTGGGGTACACCATAAACGAAAAGAAATCACACCTGGTACCCTGTCAACAAATTATATTCCTAGGAGTAAGCTTGAGTACAACTTCCCCAGATGGCTTACCTCACGCCAGAAAAGCAAATTCATTTGACAACCTACTTCAAACAAGTGGCCAAAAAAACCCTGCTATCTGCAAGACAAATACTGCAAGCCTTGGGGTTCATGGCCTCCTGCATTCTTCTAATTCCATATGCAAGACTGCATATGAGGAAACTACAGTGGTATCTAAAAAGCCTATGGTGTCAACATTCTCAAGACCTAGAAACAATGATTCCTATCATACCTTGCCTTCGCCTAGAGTTCCTTTGGTGGGCAGAGGCCTACCACCAAAACAAAGGACTACCTTTCACACCACCCCCTGCCACCCAAACCCTAACAGATGCATCAGACTATGCATGGTGGGCTCACCTGGCAGGGAAGTGCATTCAGGGCAAATGGAACCCAAGTCAAATGCACCTGCACATCAATCAAAAAGAAATGTTAGCTGTACAGAATGCTCTGACAGCCTTCAAGAACCACATTCTTCCAGGGCAACTAATGGTAAAGACGGACAGCACCACTGTTATGTGGTACATATACCAGCAGGGGGGTACACATTCTTACCCCCTCTGCAGACTAGCCATGGCCTTGTGGAACACAGCCTTGAGCTACCAAGTGCACTTACAAGCTCAATTCCTGCCAGGAAAATTAAATACACTGGCAGACGGACCAAGCAGAAGCCTCATGGACCCACACGAGTGGAAACTGGAACCAAGGATTTTCAACATGTTGACAAGCAAATGGGGGAGCCCTGATATAGACCTGTTTGCCTCTCCCCAGAACTACCAATTGAACAAATTTTGCACAAGGACTCCCCACAAACAAGCCTGGAAAGTGGATGCTCTGTCTTTCAGCTGTAAAAACCTATCAGTCTATGCCTTCCCCCCTCTGCCTCTGCTCTCCAAAGTACTACTACAGATCAAAAAGGATAAACCAAGGATGATTTTGATTGCTCCAGATTGGCCGCGCCAACACTGGTACCCCCTCCTGCGCAGTGTGTCATGGTTGTCTCCATGGCACCTGCCTCAGACTCCTACCCTATTGTCTCAGCAGGAGAACCAGATTCTGCACCCTCAGCTTCCAACACTGAACCTTGCAGCCTGGCTTATTACTTAATCTGTCCTTTACCATCCCTCAGCAAACCTGTGATGGATATCATTTTAGAGGCAAGGAGACCTAGTACTAGAAAACCTTATGCTGAAAAATGGAAAAGATTCTGTGGCTGGAACCAATCTCAAGGGATGAGCACAGCAGCGCGCAATTTACCTCAGATTTTACAATACTTAACTGATATGCTTCACAAGGGCCTGTTTTTTCCTCCATTAAAATCCAGCTCATTATAACACAGAACCTCCCCTCTTCTCTCATCCGCTGCTCAAGCAGTTCCTCAGAGGGGCCAAAAATTTGAGACCACCCAGGAGAGCTCCAACCCCAGCCTGGGACCTTAACTTTGTCTTGGAGAAACTCACTCTACCTCCTTTCGAGCCAGCTGCTACTGCAGACTTAAAATTTTTTTCTTGGAAAACAGATTTCCTTTTAGCAATCACTTCAGCTAGAAGGGTATCGGAATTACAGGCCCTTATGGCAGTGGAGCCTTTCGTCATCTTTCATGCGGACAGTGTGTCCCTCAGAACCAGTCCATCCTTCATGCCCAAGGTGGTATCCAGTGTGGCTCTTAATCAGTCCATTCTTTTGCCAACCTTCTTTCCCAATCCACAGAATAAAGGGGAATGGATACTGCATTCCTTAGATGTGCACAGACAACTTAGATTCTACTTGGACAGGACTAAACCTCAAAGGAAATCTGAACAACTGCTGGTGGCATTTGCTGCAGGGGCAGAGGGGAAGGCTATTTCAAAGCAAGCCATTTCTAAATGGATAAGCCATTGCATTAATTTCTGCTATAAGCACCATGGAAAACCTATCCCCCAGGGGATCAGACCTCACTCCACCAGGGCTGCATCTACCTTTACAGCCTTTCTCAGAGGCGTTCCTACCAGGGACATCCTAGAAGCTGCTACCTGGAGTTCACTAAGCATTATCATTTGCCAATTTTCTCTAAATCCAGAGCTGGCTTTGCCACTGCAGTCTTGCAGGGCCTTATATCTGGCCCTAATGCTATCTAAATTCCTCCTCCCAACCATAGCTTTGGGAATCTACCCAAATCTAATGACTGTCACAACCTTGTAGGAGTGTTTCTGTTGCCATTGAAACAGTGGCTGAAGGCTTTGCAAAGCATGGAAATCGGGTAGTATCTAAGTTTTTTTTATTTTTATTTGTTGCAATAAAAAAAAGTCTTTGCCCATTTCTGTCCATGGTGTAATGGAATGTGTGCACAAAAGAGAGAGAGAGGCACACACACATTTAATCGAGTAATAGATCCCAGGTACCAGCTCTATCACATTTACTTTGACCTCTGTGATTTTCCCACTGCGACTGTCACAAATAAATGTATATAAATGAATGCCTTGCAACTACATGATGCAGCTGGTACCAGGGCTCTATTACTTGAGTCACTATGTGCCTCACACACACACACACACACACACACACACACACACACACACACACACACACACACACACACACACACACACACACACACACACACACCCACACATTCAAACACACACACAGTCCGTCAGTCGCTCCTGCTTTTGTGCACACATAATGCATAAGATATATTAATAGAAGACTGACCAGGATGTTAAACAGGAAAAAATAAAAAGAACAAAATGCTGTGATAGATAGTGCTGTACCGGCTGAATGCCAATTCCGTTTCTGTATTTGCGGTTGCGATTGCGCCTTTTTTCATCAAACAGTCCTCAGTTAATCTATGAAAGGGTAACTCATATTTCCAGTGGGTTTGTCCTGACTATGTTTTAAACTTGAGGCATTTTTTTTCAAGTAATTTTTTTCTCAGTACACCTTTTTCATTTGCAAATTTAAAATCTAAAACAATGAGGTGAAGTTTATAAAGTAATAGATTATAATTTATTTGTAAATGTTTCAGACATGTTTCAGCATGTTAAAAATAAATACAGTCCTGTAGCAAAAGCTTTGGCTATTTCTTCAGAATGTTCTTCTGCATGCATTCTGGTTAATATAGATGTTCATCGTGTTTCACTGTTGCAGTCATTACTCTTGGGTTATCCTGCTGGCAGGCTACCCTCAGTCGGCCCGAATTCCAAAGTTTAGGTCCGACATTGGTTGCTGTCGCCTCTTCCCTGACGTCAGTGTGGCAAGGGTATAAAAGATGCAGCTGACGCCATTTTCTTCAGTCTTTCTTGCCGCGCGGTGCCCGAAGCAAAAGCAGT
This sequence comes from Protopterus annectens, assembly GCF_019279795.1. Classification (NCBI taxonomy): domain Eukaryota; kingdom Metazoa; phylum Chordata; order Ceratodontiformes; family Protopteridae; genus Protopterus; species Protopterus annectens. The sequence goes on from NC_056743.1 coordinate 69,338,169, forward strand.
TCGCAAGTGCCGGTTGGCCGACTCCTGAGATTTTCAAATCCGAATTTCAGAACCGAAGTCTTCATTGAAGCTAAGTACCCAGTTGGGGAAACTTTTTTCTTGCTCCAGACCGATGTCAGAAAAAGTTAACAATTGTATTTCTTGTGGGAAGCAAATAACTCATAAGGATTTTCACTCTTACTGTATTCCTTGCTTAGGCCCTGATCATAACATTGCTAGCTGTCGGTTTTGTGCTAGATTTAACCAACGCACTATCAAGCGTCGGTTTGATTTTGCATTTCATTACTTTGGCCGAAGATTTAATTATATAATGCCGTCGGACCAGCCGACAACCGGAGTTTACAAAAAACGCAAGGGCAAGGAAAAGGATAGGCATCCGAGGTCCAAAACTGATGACGAAGCCTCTGCTAGGCCAGTCGCCGGTTCTCAGTGAGGCGCTTTCGCAGCCCCTGGCGCTCACTACCTCAGAGCCACAGGCCGCTTCCGACTCCCACGTGGAGCCGACTGGGCCTCTGGAAACTCAAGGTATTGGACACTCGGAAATCATTCCCTCAGATGGGTCCGGAGCCTCTGAGCAGGCATCTGCTTCTGAAGGTGTCTTCAGACCTACACAACTATATATTAAGTCAGCTTCAAAGACTAAAGCAGCTCTAAAGACAAAGAAACAAGTACAGCATTCTCCTTCTCAGACTTCAATGCCTAAAAAACAGATGCTCAAAATGGCCGGAGACCTAATTAGTTTGATCAAGGGTTCCCATCCCCCTGCTGATAAGAGGCCTAGGCAAGAGACAGAGTATGATTCTTCTGATCAGGTTTCTATTTCCTCTGATTCCTCTTCTGAACAGGATTACTCCATGCTTCCCTATGAGGATTCTGATGCTGAAGAATCCTTCCCTTCAGCCTCTCCTCCTGAGGATTATTCCTTTGGGGAAACTCCAAGAAGAGCCAAACCCAAACATAAAACTACTGTTCAATCCCAGCCTTACTACAGGATATGTACCCAAAGAGTGGCGTACAGCAACAGTGGTCCCTCTCCACAAAGGTGGTGCCTCAACGTTTCCTGGAAACTATCGCCCCATAAGCCTGACTAGCTTGGTCTGCAAAGCTATGGAGAGGATCATCATGGACCTCATAAATAAAGATATTGGGGACCTACAGACACTGGATCCTACCCAGTTCGGCTTTAAGGGCAGATCCTGCCTCTTAAACCTGGTCGATTTCTTTGAAACAGTCACCAAGGCCATTGACGAGGGGAAGGGGGTCCACACAGCCTACCTGGACCTCGCAAAAGCCTTTGATACAATACCCCCACTCGGGCATTATAGATAAGCTCACCAGCTTAAATATAAACCCCTATGTCACTAGATGGATTGCAAACTGGCTCAAGGACAGAACCCACATGGCTAGAATTGCTGGAGCCATGTCAGACTCCAAACCAGTTACAAGTGGTGTCCCACAAGGCTCAGTCCTGGGACCTCTCTTGTTCAGTATATATTTCTCGGTGGTACAGGCCAACACGGAAGGACTGTTGCTGACCAAGTTCGCAGATGACTGCAAACTGGGTGCCATAATCGACTCTCCAGCCGACACACGCAGCCTCCAAAAGGGCCTCATAGAAACAGACAACTGGTGCCAGAGCCATGGCCTCAAGCTAAACGCCAAAAAGTGTATAGTCATCCCCTTTGGCAAAAACCAAGTGGCCACAAATTTCCACATAGGTGGTAATCCATTAAGTACAGAAGAAGTAATTAGGGACCTGGGGACCCAAGTTGATAGCAATCTCTCATTTGACAACCACGTGGCCAAAGTGGTTAGAAAAACATTTTATGTAGCCCACCTAATCATGAAGGGATTCACATCTAGATCAGGGGAGGTCATCGTGCCTCTTTACTCATCCCTCATCAGGCCCATAATTGAGTATAATGCCCCTTTTGGGATGTACCTTACCAGACACCTGCAGCAACTGGAAAGACCGCAAAAGTACCTCACCAAGAGGATCAAAGGGCTCAAACAGATGCCATATGCTTCCCGGTTAAAGAAACTCCAGTTCTACTCAGTGGCATACCGCCTGTTCAGAGGCAATCTGTGCGTGACGTATAAAGCCATGTCCAACCCGGAATTACCGCTCTAGAGACTTGAACCTCAGCACTGAAATAAATAGGACATGCTGGAGGGACAGATTCATAACCCCGAGGCTCCCTTCACTCTGGAATAAAATCCCAGTCCAGGTTAGGCGGAGTCCCTCATTGACTCTCTTCAAGAGGAATCTTGATGAGTGGATGGGAGATCATAGGTTTACCCCGGGTATCACTTCTGTGTCACTGTTAGACAGAAGCACAGTATACTAACCTCGAAAAAGGGCATAGCAAAATTAATTTAAAATAGGTGGCGAAAGCCAAACGCACTCTGGCTAGGCTTATAAATGCCCTAGGGCAGATAGCCTAGTATGAACCTATGAACCCTGCATACCATGAGGGAGCATTTCTACTGGGAGAGCCAAGATTATTCTGAATCTAAGAAAAGGCTCAGAGACTTTCTGCTACTTCCTCAGCACAGACCCCTTGCTATTCCACCTGTCCTGGATATTGTAGATGATGTATTTTCAGAGTCCGGTCTGTCCCCTGACTCTTTACCCCCTGCACCTGCTAAGCCAGTTAGGTACTACAGGGTCCAGGATTCTCATAAATTCCTATATAAAAACCCCGCTGCTGACCCAGAAACTATATCTCAGGGACCCAAAGGGGTTAAAGCTTCCACTGCAAAAAACCCTGTCCCCTCTGATAGGGATTCTAGGGCTCTAGACAGATGGGGGAAAAAAGTCTACACTTCTGCTACCCTGGCTGCTGTAAGGGCTTTAAATTGTCAGTTTCATATGCTTAAATATCAGCAATATTTAATGTCACTGCTTAAACCGAAATTGTTGACAAATACTGAAGGTTCAGAGAACAAGGAATTGCAGGATTTATTGCATGCAGCTGAACAAGTGGGAAAGCATACTTTGCAATGTGGTTATGATTCACTGGAGGCCTCTTGCAGGGCCGCTGTTACAGGTTCTGTTATTAGAAGGCATGCTTGGTTAAAGGAACAGAATCTGCCTGATCATGTTAAAGCAAAATTATTAGATGCACCATTACAGCATGATACTTTGTGTGGTACTAAAGCAGAAGAGGTGTTGAAAAAAATGGAGGATAAAGCAAAATCCATGTAGACAGTCAAGGATTTCTTACAGGTGCAGCCACCCAGGTTTAGCAGGAACTGGCCCTCTAAAAATTGGTCCTTTCCAGTGTCAGACAGACCACAAAGAGGCAGATACAGGCGTCCCAGAGCAGATCTCAGCCCCAAGGCTCATACATGCCTAAACAATGGGGTGCTTCTACCTCCAAAAGTGGAGAAGACAAATCACAACCTTACAGGAAACAGTCCCAATGACTTTCATCTACCAGATCCAAGCACTTTTCTTTTGGCAGCCCCCTTAGGGGGAATCTAGCACTTTTTTCATCAAATTGGCAAATGGTTACCCAAGACAAATGGGTCCTGAACATAATGTCCCAAGGCTACAGGTTCCATTTTCACACCCTATCAAGGTCAAAAGGTATGCCAGACCTGCCACACTATCAATGGGCAGAGGCACAAAAACAAATTACAGCCCTCATGGACATGAGGGCCATTCAGCAAGTACCACAACAAGAGCAGGGGCAAGGATTTTACTCCAGACTTTTTCTAGTACCCAGAAAGGACAAACCCTAGAGACCAATACTGGACCTGTCAATTTTAAATACGTTTCTGGAAGTTCCAAAATTCAAGATGTTGACTAAACAGCAGCTACTGCCCATGCTGGGCAAGAAGGCTTGACTCGTAACTTTGGACCTAAAAGAAGCATACCTGCATGTCCCAATCAGACAATCATGCAGAAGATACCTCAGACTCATAGCTGGCTCAATGCATTACCAATTCTCTGCACTGCCCTTTGGCTTATCTACTGCGTCCAGGGTCTTCACAAAATACCTGGCACCAGCAATTGCGTTTTGCAGACAAAAAGGAATACAGATATATCCCTACTTGGACGACTGCCTAATTCAAGCAGAGAACAAAGACATTCTTCTGAAGCATCTGGCATTTGTAAAAAGATTACTAATTGGTCTAGGGGTCACAGTAAACGAAAAGAAATCAAAACTAGTGCCCTCTCGAGAGATAATATTCCTGGGTGCAAGCTTAAATACAGCTGCCCAGATGGCTTATCTCACGTCAGACAAACAAAAGCATCTGACTACTTACTTCAAGAACTTGGCAACAAAAACCCACTTATCTGCAAGAAAAATCCTGCAGGCCTTGGGTTTCATGGCATCTTGCATTCTACTAATTCCATATGCCAGACTACATATGAGGAAACTACAATGGTACCTAAAAAGTGTTTGGACTCAGCATTGCCACAGCCTGGAGACAGTAATTGCACTCATTCCCTGCCTGCAACAAGAGTTTAGATGGTGGGCAGAAGCCTGTCACCACAACAAGGGTCTGCCATTCAGTTTACCCACAGCCAGACAGACACTGACAACAGATGCATCAGATTATGCCCGGGGGGCCCATATGGCAGGAAAATGCATTCAGGGCACATGGCCTGCAAACCAGATGCATCTTCACATCAATCAAAAAGAGATGCTAGCTGTTCAAAATGCCCTGACAGCTTTCAAGGACCTGCTTCATCCAGGACAGTTACTGATAAAGACAGACAACATTATGGTCATGTGGTACATAAACAAGCAGGGAGGTACACATTCCTACCCCCTCTGCAGACAAGCAATGACCTTATGGGACACAGCATTGGCTTTTCAAATTCACCTGCAAGCACAATTCCTGCCAGGAAAAACAAATACTCTGGCAGACGAACTAAGCAGAAACCTCATGGATCCCCGCGAATGGAAACTGGATCCACAAGTCTTCAGCATGATAGTAAGGAAATGGGGATGCCCAGACATAGATCTTTTTGCCTCCCGTCACAACTGCCAATTGCAGAGATTTTGCACAAGGATTTATCACAAGCAAGCATGGAAAGTTTACGCCCTATCCTTCAGCTGGAAAAATCTAACGGTATATGCTTTTCCCCCACTTCCTCTCCTTCCCAGGGTACTCCTAAAGGACAGACAAGAGAAGCCAAAAATGATACTGATTGCACCAGACTGGCCACGCCAGCACTGGCACCCAATCCTAAAGAGCTTGTCTCAAGGTCCAGAATGGATATTGCCTCAAACTTCTCACTTGATGACCCAACAAAACAATCAGATCCTGCACAGCCAGCTCAGGACCTTAAATCTGGCAGCATGGCGGATAATGTAGCCATTCAGAACACTCCTCTTTCAAAAGCTGTTATGGATGTTATCTTGGAGGACAGAAGGCACAGCACCAGAAAATCTTATGCAGAAAAATGGAAGAGATTCTGTGCTTGGATCCAGGAACAAGGCATTGACACGTGTATACCAAATAACCCTCAGATTTTACAATACCTAACTGAGATGCTAAACAAAGGCCTTTCCTTCTCATCAATTAAGATTCATGCCTCTGCCATTTCAGCCCATTACAATACGGAACCACCTATCTTTTCTCATCCTTTAATAAGGCAGTACCTCAGAGGGGCCAAAAACACTAGGCCTCCAAGGAGAGCACCAGTTCCGGCCTGGGACCTCAATTATGTTTTGGAAAAACTCACACTGCCTCCTTTCGAGCCATCATCAACAGCAGGTATAAAATTCTTATCTTGGAAAACAGCTCTGCTCCTAGCAATAACCTCTGTAAGGCGAGTCTCGGAGTTACAAGCACTCATGGCTGTGGAACCTTTCATCCAGACAGGGTTTCTCTGAGGACAAACCCTACATTTATGCCTAAGGTGGTGTCCAGTATGGCCCTTAACCAAACCATTCACTTACCAACCTTTTATCCTAATCCACAGAACAAGGGTGAGAAAATTCTGCATTCTTTGGACATACGCAGGCAGTTACGCTTCTATTGGACAGAACTAAAGCTTTCAGAAAGACTAAGCAACTTTTAGTGTCATATGCTGCAGGATCACAAGAAAAGGCTATCTCAAAACAGACTATGTCTAAATGGATAGGCCATTGCATCCGTTTCTGCTATTTTCAACATGGCAAAACAGTGCCCAAGGGCATTAGGCCTCATTCCACCAGAGCAGCAGCCACTTCAGCAGCCTTCCTCAGAGTACCAACCAAAGATATCTTAGAGGCTGCAACTTGGAGTTCAGTGCACACTTTCAGAAAACACTACCACTTACCTCTTTACTCTAAGTCCATAGCAGGCTTTGCCACTGCAGTTCTGCAGGGCCTCATAGCCTCTCCTAATCCTGTTTAGCCCAGCCACCCTTCCTCAGCTTTGGGATTCTACCCAAGAGTGAAACACGATGAACATAGTACAGTTGTGTACCTACCATAAGTGTAGATGTTCGAGTGTATTCACTGTTGCAGTCCAGGTTACCCACCCACCATCCCCCTTTTCTTTGCTGGGACTTATCTGTACTTCTCTATCCTATACAACCTATTTGGTGTATTTGCTTGTAGATTAAGGAAATGTTATTTTTGTGCATGCGTTTTTATTGGCATATTTTTCAGCCTACCAGTTTGGGGGCACCTGACATCTGGGGCAAGAAAAATTGAAGAAAATGGTGTCGGCTGCATCTTTTATACCCCTGGCGCACTGACGTCAGGGAAGAGGCGACAGCAACCGACGCCGGACCTAGACTTTGGAATTCTGGCCGACTGAGGGTAGCCTGCCAGCAGGATAACCCAAGAGTAATGACTGCAACAGTGAATACACCTGAACATCTACATTTATGGTAGGTACACAACTGTACTTTCTCATAGAAGGGCTAACATATCGCCCGAGGTGCTATCATTGTTGGAGGGAAACTATGCAGGGTTATGAAAGGATCTTTGTTAATACGAAAAAAAATGACCTAGAATAGAGATAATACTATTTAAGTAGAAGTAATCATTCCAAATCTCTTTTTTTTTAATTCATTGTGCTAAAGCAAACGAAAATGAATTACTGACTACAGCAAATTCAACATCAGAAAGATTGTGGAGAAATATGCTTGCATTTGCAGTTTGAGCAGGCTGAACATAAGGAGTGTGGCGTTCATGAAATTAATGATTAGAGGGCTTCAAGCAAAGGCAATGGTTCTGGCACACATTATCAGGTTTAGAGAAAAAACAGAAGTGAGAACCCAAATTAAGAAAGAAAACATCAGGGCAGATGAAGGGCTCCAAAGCTGTCATGTGTTTAGTTTCTTAACATGGAAGCCTCTTTTTTGTCTTCTTTTCTAACTTTTTTTTTTTTAATAAAGCTCATGTCAACTCATCATGATCAGGTTATCTGTCAGAGGATGCAGAAATACAGAACAAACATTCCCCTAAAAATGAATTACATGTCCACCTCTTAATTGAAATACACAAAGTATTATAAAATAGCAAACTCAAGTTAATTTAGTGCTTGTCAAAATACTTGAAACCAGTGTTAGGCATACAGTATGTGGTGGTGCATTTCGTGTGTGTGTGTGTGTGTGTGTGTGTGTGTGTGTGGTAACCGGGAAAGGCCACCGGGTTGAAAACTGAAGGTCTGGGGAGAAAAGCTCCAGTTACAGCAATCAGAAATATATAAACATGTATAAGCAATCAAGAATGCATAAACTAGACTTATTACAACTTTTCTAAATAATGATAGTACATTTTCTAGGAATTAGCATAAGTTGCAATAAGTACATAGTTAAGTTAGTTTTTAGTAGTGTATATGCTGCGGTGGTGGCGCTGCGGTAGCGTTGTCGCCTCACAGTAAGACATTGTCCTGTTCGATTCTCAGCTAAAGCGTTTTCTGTGTGGAGACGTGTGAATGGGTGTACCTTCGTTGAAGGTTGTGCGTCAGGGCTGGCAATTCGGTACGTAAAAATCTACTGCCAATCATTAACGGACCGGAGTTCCGCTGTGGCGACCCCTAACCGGGAAAAGCCAAAAGATACAACAACAACAACATAGAATATTTTTGTGTGACTGCATTTATGAGGAAAAGACAAATAGGTACAATATTTTTAAAGAAGGAAAGGAAAAATCAAAAATAGGTTTTATTATGGATATCGACACAAAGGCCAAGGATGTGCAGAAATGGAGTTTTGACAAGTATAAAAGAGGTCTAATTCACACAGGATTAACTTGGAAATAAAGGGTGTCAAATATTTTCAGGTTTTAAATATAACTTAAGGAGGTCTATGATTTTGTGAGCAGGGGCATGTCAAATTATTAAGAGTTTATTAAGGAAGTGATTTTTTAGAGTGAGTTTGAAGTTAAGGAATCTAATTGAGTGATAGTGGGTGGGTAGAGTGTTCCAGAGTTCAGAGATGGCATGTGAGTATAAACGTCATCTAGCCCTTTTATGGGCTTTGTAAATGGTTAGGAGTAGTTTGATAGTGGATCGAAGTTTTCTGGTGGGGGTGTATTGAGTGGAGAGATGGGAACTTTTCTTTATTGTATATTACTTTATGAGCTAGTGTTAGCTGGGTGTCTTGAAGGAACTGAGGGAATTCAAGCCATTGTAGTTCCTTAATGGTTTAACAGTGGTGAGTTTGGTATGATAGTCTGCTAGTGAATTTTGCTATTTTATAATGGCATGATTGTAGTTGGTTAGTGATGTGTGCAGATTAGTAAAAATGTGGGAACCATAGAGGAGGGATGGGAGGAGAAGGATATTGGCCAGTTTTATTTTTGTGGGGGCATCTGTTTATAATTTCTGTGTGTAGTTTACCAAGTTTGAATGTGTTTTTTATAGCATTTAGAATATGTTGCTCATAGGATAGCTTGTCATTGACAGTAATATCTAATAGATGTTCATCATGTTACCCTGCTGCAGTCATCACACTTGGGTTATCCTGCTGTCAGGCAGTCCCGCAGTCGGCCCGAATTCCAAAGTCTTGGTCCGGCGTCGGTTGCTGTTGCTTCTTCCCTGATGTCAGAGCGCCAGGGGTATATCAGAGGCATCCAACGCCATTTTTTTCAGTCTTTCTTGCTGCGCGGTGCCCGAAGCAGAAGCAGTTCGCAAGTGCCGGTCGGCCAACACCTGAGATTTTCGAATCGAGTTTCAGTCCAAAGTCTTCAAAGCTAAGTACCCCATTGGGGAACCTTTTCTTGCCTCAGTCCGATGTCAGAAAAAGTTAACAATTGCATTTCTTGTGGGAAGCAAATACCTCATAAGGACTTTCATTCTTTTTGTATACCTTGCCTAGGCCCAGACCACAAAGTCACTGGTTGTTTGTTTTGTGCTAGGTTCAATAAGCAAACTATAAAGCGACGCTTTAATTTTGCACGACACTACTTCGGTAGAAAATTTAATTACACTATGCCGTCGGAGCAACCGACTACCAGCATGCATAAAAAACGCAAAGATAAAGACAGGCAGCCTAGATCCAAGCCAGACTCCGAGGCCTCGGCTGGGTCGGTCGCCGGTTCTCCGGTTTTCAGTGAGGCGCCTACGCAGCCCCTGGCTACCGCTGAATTGGATCCCCAGACCGCTTCGGATCCCCCAGCAGAGAGTTCTAGGCCGACACAGCCATTTTCTTTAGGCCCTACCAATGACATTGCAGTAGGGGAAGCCGGTGCTGTAGTAACACCTTCGGTTTCTGAAGGTGTCTTCAGACCGACTACTCTCACCATAAAATCTTATGCTAAGCTTAAGACTCCTCTACAACCAAAAAAGCCTACACTTCAGTCTCCAGGTCAAGGCCCTATGCCTAAGAAACAGATGCTTAAAATGGCTGAAGATTTGATTTCTTTGATCAGGGGTTCCCAACCCCCTCCCCCGACAAAAGGCCTAGACAAGAGGAGGATTATGCCTCCTCTGATCAAGTGTCTGTTTCCTCAGGCTCCTCTGAGGAACAGGATTACTCCTTTCCCCCTTATGAAGATTCTGATGCTGAAGACTCCATTCCCTCAGCTTCTCCCCCTGAAAATTACTCCTTTGGGGAAACCTTACATACCATGAGGGAACATTTCCACTGGGAAGGTCAGGACTACTCCGACTCAAGGAAAAGGCTCCGAGAGTTTCTTTTACTCCCCCAGCACAGACCACTTGCTATCCCCCCAGTTTTGGACATTGTGGATGATGTTTGCTTAGAATCTAGTGTAAATCCAGATTCTCTGCCTCCTGCTCCAGCCAAACCAGACAGATACTATAGAGTGCCTGACTCGCACAAATTCCTTTACAAAAGCCCTGTTGCTGATCCAGAGACAATCTCCCAGGGTCCCAAAGGGGCTAAGGCTTCTATGGCTAAAAATCCTGTACCCTCAGAAAGGGACTCCAGAGCACTAGATAGGTGGAGGAAGAAGGTTTACACCTCAGCTACTCTAGCTATGAGAGCACTAAATTGTCAATTTCACATGCTTAAATACCAGCAATTCCTAATGTCGCAAATAAAACAAAAGATGGGCACGCACCCTCAACAGTCTGAATTCAAGGAAATGCGAGATCTGTTGCATGCAGCTGAACAGGTGGGCAAACATACTTTACAATGTGGTTTTGATGCCTTGGAAGCTTCCTCTAGAGCAGCTGTTACTGGGTCTGTTATACATAGGCATGCTTGATTAAAGGAACAATCTCTGCCTGATCATGTTAAAGCAAAGTTACTGAATGCACCTTTACAGCAGGATGTCTTATTTGGGGTTAAAGCAGAGGAGGTTTTAAAGAAAATGGAGGATAAGGCAAAATCTATGCAGACGGTCAAAGATTTCTTACAGGTACAGCCCCCCCCGCTTCAGCAGAAATTGGCCAACAAAAAAATGGTCCTTTCCAGCTTCTGACAGACCACAGAGGGGTAAATACAGGCGCCCAAGGGGCAGAGGACAAGCACAAATCCCTTACAAACCTCGCCAATGGGGCACTGCAACACAGAAGGGAGGAGAAGACAGGTCCCAAACTACTAGAAGGCAAACACAATGACTTAAACCTCAAACTGCCAAGCAAAACTCTCTTGGCAGCTCCCTTGGGAGGGAAATTAGCTTTTTTTTGCAGACAACTGGCGCATCGTGACAAATGGGTCCTAGACATTATCTCACACGGATACAGATTCCATTTCCACACCTTGCCAAGGATAAAAGGAATGCCAAACCTGCCACAAAATCAATGGGCAGAGGCACAAAAACAAATTACAGCTCTCATGGACATGAGAGCCATTCAGCTGGTGACTACACAGGAGCAAGGCCAAGGATTTTACTCAAGGCTCTTTCTAGTCCCCAGAAAGGGCAATGTTTGGAGACCCATTCTGGACCTTTCAGTTTTAAACACCTTCTTGCAAGTACCCAAATTCAAGATGCTAACACTACAGCAGCTTCTTCCCATGTTGGGCAAGAAAGCTTGGCTAGTAATGTTGGACCTCAAGGAGGCATACCTGCATGTCCCTATCAGACAAAATTGCAGAAGATACCTCCGTTTCATTGCAGGTTCAACCCATTACCAATTCTCTGCACTGCCCCTTTGGCTTATCTACTGCGCCCAGGGTCTTCACAAAATGCCTGGCACCAGTAATTGCATACTGCAGACAAAGAGGAATTCAAATATACCCATACCTGGACGACTGTCTCATCTAAGCAGAAAGCAAGGACATTCTCTTACAACACCTGGCTTTTGTAAAACATCTTCTAAGTTGCCTAGGGTACACAGTAAACGAAAAGAAATCAAAAGTAGTGCCCTCACAAAATATGACATTCCTGGGTGACAGCTTGAATACAACGGCCCAGATGGCTTATCTGACGCCAGACAAACAACTACAATTAACTCAATACTTCAGAACAATGGCAACAAAGGCCCTACTCCCTGCAAGAAAAATTCTGCAGGCCTTGTGCTTCATGGCATCTTACATACTACTAATACCATTTGCAAAACTGCATATGAGGAAATCACAATGGTACCTAAAAAGCATATTGACTCGCCACAGCTTGGAAACAATGATACCTCTCATTCCCTGCCTTCAACAGGAGTTTCTATGGTGGTCACAGGCATGTCACCTCAACAAGGGTCAGCCTTTTACCCTACCCCCAGCCAGGCAAACTATGACAACAGATGCATCGGACTATGCCTGGGGGGCACACATGACAGGACGGTGCGTTCAAGGCATATGGACAGCAGATCAAAGGAATCTGCACATCAATCAAAAAGAAGTGCTAGCTGTACAAAATGCTCTGACAGCCTTCAAGGACCTCTTACATCCAGGACAGCTTATCATAAGGACAGACAACACCACAGTAATGTGGTACATAAACAAACAAGGGGGTACACACTCCTACCCTCTATGCAGGCAAGCAATGACCTTGTGGAACACAGCACTGGCTTACCAAGTTCAATTACAAGCTCAATTCCTGCCCGGAGAAAAGAACACATTGGCAGACGACCTAAGCAGAAACATCATGGATCCCCACGAGTGGAAACTGGATCCACAAGTATTCACAATGATAGCTCAAAAATGGGGGCTCCCAGACATAGACCTGTTTGCCAGCCCTCAAAACTATCGGCTAACAAAATTTTGCACAAGGACTTTTCACCATCAAGCTTGGAAAGTGGATGCACTCTCATTCAGTTGGAAAATGCTAACAGTATATGCCTTTCCTCCATTATCCCTTCTCACAAAGGTGCTACTGAAAGTCAGGATGGAGAGACCCTGAATGATACTCATTGCCCCAGACTGGCCACGCCAGCACTGGTACCCACTATTAAGGAATATGGCCCAGGGCCCACCATGGATTCTACCACAAATTACCCACCTGCTCACATAGCAAGGCAATCAGATTCTACACAGCCAGCTCAAAACCTTAAACTTGGCTGCATGGCAAATCACCTAAGCAACCAACCAGCTCCTCTCTCACAAGCTGTTATGGATGTTATGCTGGAGGCCAGGAGGCCCAGCACCAGGAAAGCCTACTCAGTCAAATGGAAAAGGTTTTGCGCCTGGAACCAAGCTAAAGGCCAAAATACCCTTCAGCCTGACATACCTCAGATTTTGCAATATTTAACTGAGATGTTACACAAAGGGCTTTCTTTTTCATCTATTAAAATCCACGCTTCAGCTATTTCTGCTCACTGCAACACGGATCCTCCCTTATTTTCACATCCACTCCTAAGGCAGTTTCTCAGAGGGGACAAAAACATTAGGCCTCCCAGGAGAGCACCAACACCTATTTGGGACCTCAACTTTGTTCTGGAAAAACTCACGCTACCTCCTTTTGAGCCAGCTTTCTCAGCTGACTTAAAGTTTATATCATGGAAGACTGCCCTGCTGCTAGCAATTACTTCAGCTAGAAGAGTTTCAGAGCTTCAGGCACTAATGGCAGTAGAGCCTTTCCTCATTTTTCATCAAGACAGAGTTTCTCTATGAACTAACCCCTCCTTTATGCCTAAGGTGGTATCCAGTGTGGCTCTAAATCAAACCATCCATTTACCCACCTTCTTTCCAAATCCACAGAACAAAGGAGAAAGACTCCTGCATTCCTTGGACATTCACAGGCAGCTACGTTACTACTTGGATAAAACTAAGGTTTTCAGAAAATCTGACCAGCTTTTTGTATCCTATGCTACAGCATCACAAGGAAAGGCTATCTCAAAACAGACCATTTCCAAATGGATAGGACATTGCATACGTTTTTGCTACACCCACCATGGAAAACCAGTTCCTTCTACCATAAGGCCCCACTCTACCAGGGCAGTAGCTACATCTACAGCCTTCCTCAGGGGGTTGCCAACCAAGGATATTCTGGAAGCTGCAACTTGGAGTTCAGTACACACCTTCACCAAACATTACCACTTACCACTTTACTCTAAGACTAGAGCTGGCTTCGCCACTGCAGTTTTGCAGGGCCTTCTAGCCTCCTCTAACCCTGTTTGACTCCGCCTCCCATCCTTAGCTTTGGGATTCTACCCAAGTGTGATGACTGCAGCAGGGTAACACAATGAACATAGTACAGTTTTGTACCTACCATAAATGTAGATGTTCGAGTGTATACCCTGCTGCAGTCCAGGTTACCCTCCCTCCATCCCTTCTGAACTAGCTGAACTTATCTCTACCACTCTATTCTATACTACCACTGTGGTGTATTTGCTTGTGCCTAAGGGTTTTGTTTTATTTTTCCATACAGCTATATGTGTGTATATATATATATATATATATATATATATATATATATATATATATATATATATTGCTTACCTATTAGGGGCACCTGACATCTGGGGCAAGAAAAACTGAAGAAAATGGCGTCGGATGCCTCTGATATACCCCCCAAGACTTTGGAATTCGGGCCGACTGCGGGACCGCCTGACGGCAGGATAACCCAAGTGTGATGACTGCAGCAGGGTATACACTCGAACATCTACATTTATGGTAGGTACAAAACTGTACTTTTTGCTGACTTTACTACTTCGATTTCAGTCCTATTGAGGGAATAAATCTTAAAATCATGTAGAGGTGGTTTGCAAGAAAAAGTAATAGTTTGGGTTTCTTGGGATTTATGAGAGGCTGTGATTCATTTAACCACGATTCTATGTTAGTAAAGGCCTTTTGTGTTATTTTTTTTTTGAAGGTTGGAGGAGTTATTGAGGAGGATATGATTGTGGAATCATCAGCATATTGGATTAGTCAGCTCTGTAGAGAGAGAGTGAAGATCATTGATGAACACGCCAAAAAGCAAGGGTCCCTGTATAGACCTTTGTGGAACACCTGTTTTATTGACTGTGTAACTAGATTGTTTGCTTTGCCATCTTAGTGATTGTTGTCTGTTATTCAGGTAGCTAGAGAACCAGTTAAGGGTATGTTGGGAGTATCCTAGAGCTGCAAGCTGCTGAAGAAGTTTAATATGTGATACTGTGTCGAATGCTTTTGACAGGTCCAGTAAGAGCACTGATGTTAATAGATCAGTGTGTCCGCAGCCTTGTTCACAGCATCAGTGAAAGAGAATAGGACTGTTATAACACTGTGTGCTGGATGGAATACATGTTGGGTACGGGTAAGTAGATTGTTATCACACAGGTATTTTAGTAATTGGTGTATACATTTCTCTAGTATTTTAGATAATGGGGGAAGAGAATTATGCAACAGAGTTATAATGGATTTTTTTTCCAGATCTGAGGGATTTTAGACTCTGAGATAGACCTATTGAGTAGGATTCTGATAAGATAAGCTATTCCTTTGGCACAAAGTTTCAAATATTCGGAGGGGAGATTGTCTACAGATAAGGAGCTAGGTCTTAATTGGTTTAATAGTTTGAGAATTAGAGAGGTGAGCACAGGTTTTAGGTTGAAAGTTTGGATTGTTGGGGTGCTGTCATTTAGATTATTATGTAAAGTGGGGTGTGTCCTGAAGCCATTAGGAGTTGAGTTAGAGGTGTTTATCTTATTATTTGTGAATTCTTTGGTTTGGGTGAGGGTCCTTGACAAGTGTAGCAATGCTATCCATAAAGTGGGAGTTTAAAATGTGAACTATTTGTTATGGGTCTTTATATTGAAAAGGTGATGGGTTTTGTATTGTACCAGGGTTAAGGAGTGAAGAGACTGATTTCCAAAATTTGGGGGGGGGGGTTGTTTCTTGAAGTCAATAATTTGAGAAGTAGTTTTTCTTTTTGACTCATTTTTTGCTGCATTGCGAAATTGAGCTTAATTTCATTTGCTAGAGTTTTGTTTTTTCTGCCATTCTTTCTTGGCTTGGTCCCTTGACTGAAGCATTTTTTAGTTGGTTTAGTAAGCCAGGGAGCATGACTGTTTTTTATTCTTCTATATTGGAGCAGGGCTCACATATTTATGATCTTAAGGAAAGTATTATTAAAGTAGTGTACTGCTTTTCCTAATGGTAAAGATTTCAGTGGAGTCCATTATGGGTGTTTGGAGCATTGTTGAATGTTATAAGGTTAAAATTAGTTAGGTTTATGGCTGCTCTATGTGAGTGGGGTTTTGGGACCTGTGTATGCATTCTCTGCGGGAAGATAGGTAGATGGTCACTGAGAATATTGGAGAGGGTACCAGTGTTAGAATACTTTTGTGGGTCTGAAATTAGGATCCAGTCTAAGGTTGATTCTGGCTGATTAGTTTAGTGTTCGTGTGGGGGATGTGACTAGCTGTGTGAACCTATAGAGGTTAATGCATTTTTCAGGTGTGTTGGATGTTAGGTTCTGCCAATTTATGTTGGTATCTCCTAGAGTGATAGTTTTGTTTTCTTCATTTTGGATAGTCCATGCTAGAAAATTTCTAGTGTAGGTATGCTATGTCCTGTTGGAATGTGGATTACTCCTATGCATACATTTTTATTAATGTTTATTTTTAATAACCCTAATAGAACTTCTATTTTATCAAAAGTTGAATAGGTTTGGGAAAGGGTGTAATGGTTAAAGAGTTGCAGTAAATAGGAGCTACGCCACCACCTTTTCTAATGGTTCTATATTTTCAGTAGCCATTTGGAATTATTTCAGTGTCAACTATATGTGATTTTTAGCCATGTTTCTGTGACAGCTACTATATCTTGGGTACGTTGCGAGAGCCAAGCATGAAATTCTTTAATTTTATTATAGATACTTCTTATATTGATTGCTATCATAGTAAGGTTTCTGGTATTTGTGGGAGTGTTTGAGAAAGGAGTGGGAGACTCGTTAGTACATGGGGAGGAGGGGAGGTTTGTGTTTGGGGAGATGGAAGGGCCTGGATTTTGGTGAATATTATCACTTTGAGATGAAAGTAGGAGGTTATTAGAGTAGGTTCGAAGTAACTGGATTTACTAAATGGACTTTGGTGTAGAATTGGGAGTTAGTTTTTGTTTGGTATTGCAGGGGATAAGTTTGAATTTATAAGTTAATACAGTATTGTAGATGAAAGGGGATGATGAGATATTTGAGAAACTTGTTGCATAGGGTTGTGTAGTTATCGGGAGAGTGGGAGTGTTTTGAGGAAGAGAACACATCATATAATAGAAGGAGGTAGCATAGGTTAATGTGTGTATGTGTATGTGTATACACACACACACAAAACACCAAATTAAATGGTCATGGTTTTATGTCAAGGACTAGATATAATTGGTCTAAATGGTGGGCAAGCCCGGTTTTTGTGAATCTTTGGGATACCAAATATTTTCCCCAACTCAGGCTCGTCCACCGTTAATAATTCATACAAACTATAATCAATATATCTTTGATTGAACAAATAAAATAATTCAAAAATCAATTTTCTTAAAACTGTTAATAACCATTACTTTATTAACTTTTTCGTAGAAGACAGCAAAAGACAACTTACAAATTTCAGATTTGTATTTCACTTTTTCTATCACCACTAATCCACATCCTTTATCCACCTTCATTTATCTGAGATGTTTGTAAGTCCTTAACTTATTGATTGCTTCAACTTGAGATTTATTTAAATTATATAACTGGATTGTTGCTTTATTTCTACTTAACCTATCAAATTCAGCTTCATATGACTTGGCAAAAGCATTAAGGGTCCTATTTAAGCCAAGATTAAAAGTGCTTGGTTTACTTAAGCGCTCATCAAGGCTATTTTTTACTTGATGGGGGATATATCTATATATATATATATATATATATATATATATATATATATATATATATATATATATAAAGAGAGAGAAAATGTATAGAGATATAATATATAGCTATAGATGTATCAAAACCTAAGTCTGTGAAATTTGGAATAAGTAGGATGAAGAGTGAATATTTAGTATAACACACAGTGATTAAAATGGCTGCTTCATATAAGGAACTTTGTAAACAGATTCATCCAGGTTGGAGTTTTTCTGATTATGTCAATCAATTAGTTAGTAATGGTTGTTAAAGTATAGGTTGTAAAAAAAAAAAAAAAAAGATCTGGAATAGGAAATGACAAGATTCGATTTAGGGAATGAAAAAATAATATGGTGACCTTATAAGAAAATAAGCATGTGTAAATTGGAAAGGGTGCAGAGGAGATAAACCAAGGGCATCCATAGATACAAGTCTAAGTTATGAAATATTAAAATATTTAATTTTATTTAGTGTTTCATATAGGTGTTTAAGAGAAGACCTTATTAATGGTATGTAGGACATTTAAAAACAAATTCCCCTGGGAATGCTTGGGATTATAAAAGAGCAGTAGACAACCTGTGAAGGAGATTATATAGGAATGAGACATGCACAGAATGGTTCTTTGATATTATTGAAAGCAAGCATTAGTTTAGATATTTTAAGATTTGTTTGGATACTTATAATGGGGATAACTGTTGTGGTATATTAGTAAACTAGAAGGGCATCAATACTTGTGTATGAAATGTTTGTTTATAGAGCACTAGGACACAACCCATGCAAATACAGTGAGGACATAATACTCCACAAAGAAGCCACCTCAACTGATAGCTGAAATGTAGAACCTCTTATTGTATGGTTACCATGCTCTACTCATGGTCCTACTGTGCTGCTGTGTGCGTCTGTGTGTGCGTGTGCATGTTTATAGTTGGAATCAATTACTACAGTTTTTCATATAGTGATTCATCAACTAATAAAGTCCATTCCTGTAATTTTTCTGACTTGTGCTGCACTAGTTCACTGGATTGTGACTTGTGGGATGTAAAATAAATTAATATAGCTTGAAAAAAAGAAAAAGTTGTGTGTGTGTGTGTGTGTGTGTGTGTGTGTGTGTGTGTGTGTGTGTGTGTGTGTGTGTGTGTGTGTGTGTGTGTGTGTGTGTGTGTGTGTGTGTGTGTATATGATTATGATCAAATTTGTCAAAATGCAAAAACATTGATGTATCAATACACATGTTGAGAACGGATATTGGCACATACAAAGTTAAAAACAAAGAACCAAAAAAGAGAGCATTAAAAACTCCCATTTTTTTGGATGGCAACCTCCATCTGGGAGATGCACCCCCACCCCCTTGCTAACTGTATCCACTAACTCTCAGATTGTGCAATCTAGAAGAAAAGGAATATTTTCAAGCCCAGAGAAATGCACAGTCTCGCACACCTCTCTACCATGTACTTAGACTACCAAACGTGGTTGACTAAATAGATTTCAACAAAAACATGAGTATTGTCATGTTCGAGTAATGCATATATCAGCCTTCTAAACACTGACAGCAAAAGGTTGAGAATATGAACATGAACACAGCAATATGCATGCAACAAGGGATAACCTTGACATATACAATCTTTAAAAGAATTTATTTTGCCAGAGGCAAGCCCCCTGCACCCCCCACACCCCCTGCAATTTATACTAACTCCAAGATCATGTAATATCAGGGAAAGTACATATTGTCCTACCCCAAAAAATATACAGTCTCGCACATCTGTCGATCATCTGCTTAGTCAATCACATAAGTTTGATTAAACAGATGTCAACCAATTACAATTTAGACCAAACACAGGCTACCCATATACATACATTTATATGTTGTTGTTGTGTCTTTCGGCTTTTCTCGGTTAGGGGTCGCCACAGCGGAACTCCGGTCCACTAATGATTGGTAGTTGATTTTTACGTGCCGAGTTACCAGCCCTGACGCACAACTTTCAACGAAGGTACGCCCATTCACACATGTCTCCACGCAGAAGACGCTCTAGCTGAGAATCGAACTGGACAGCGTCTTACTGTGAGGCAACAACGCTACCGCAGCATCACCATCGCGGGATATACATACATATATGGATGAAAAAAATATAGATCTTTATAGATATATTTAATTTCACTCACTTTATTGATTTGGCAGTGTGAATGATTCTGAAAAACATTGAGTGTTCCATTCATCAAAATTTGAAGATGTGTTTCCTAGTCTCACACTACTGTTTTGAGCTTAGAGGAGTGCTATCTATATCATAACTAGCAGGGGCTACTACTTTGGCATATGGGATAATGAGGCATTTTTTGTGTTTAGTTTTAGTCTGTGACTTTGGCACCAGTCATTTGTTTGCATCGGCCCCTTCTGTAGTATGTTAACATCATTGGGGGGCTCTATGAATGCGCTCCGTTTATGGTCATCTGCATTTGGTAAGTCACAGGCCATCTACTTTCACCTGGACCTCAGAGAAACAGATTCTAAACAGCAGTGGACCCAGCACAGATCTCTCTGGTACCCCACTGGTTACTGGTGGAGGTGGACTTCCCATCTTTGACAGTGTGGGTTCTGTCAGTGAGCTAGTTAGCTGCTCATCTAATGACATATGGTTTAATCCCCAACTGGGAGAGATTCTCAATGATCCCAGAGTTGGGGATTGTGTCAAAAGCTTTGTCTAAATGTAGATAGGCAGTATGTACTGCTTTGCCATCATCCAGGGCTTTAGTGACAATCTCATAGAAGTCCACCAGGTTTAATAAGCAAGATCTACCCTTGACAAAACTAAGCTGTGTCCGGTCAAGAGTTTGAAGGTTGCCTCTGTCCTTTTTGATACAATCCATGATGACTGTATCCATGACTTTGCAGGCAAGGCTGGTAAGGCTTTTGGTTTAATAGTTCTCAGGGTCAGTTGATGGACCCCGTCTGTGCAGTGGGATTACTGTTGCTGTTCTCCAATCTGCTGGAACAAAGCCAGTGCTCAGCCTATGGTTAAAGAGAGTGCCAAGTGGTTCCACTAGATCTTGTTTTAGATTTGGTAAGCAACCTGGGATGTTATTTGGTCCCATAGAGGCTTGGTGTCAGCAATACTTTGGGATATAGCTGGTGGGGATGGGGGAAGAGGGTGCATTTATTGCCAAATCTGTCAGCTAACAGGTTGGCAGTTTTCTCAGGTTCATTGTGATTGGTACCGGCCACTACAAGTTTGGCATACAGCTGGGCATTCCCTTTTAGGTTTCAGACAAAGCTATAGAAGGCCTTATGATTGTCTTTAGCTAAGTTGCTAATTTAGTCTCATAACTAGCCTTAGAAGACTTTACAAGATATCCAGTTTGTTTGTTCAAACTGTGGAGGGTATTCTTCCTCTGATTAAGTTTCTATGTGATTTTAGATATCAGTTTCCTTTTTTTTTTCTATAACTTATTTATACTTACAGTCCACCGGGGTGGCTTTTTTTTTTTTTTTTTTTTGGAGGACCTGGTTTTGATCCTGTCAGGCACTGCCGAATCAGTACATTTGTTTAAGTGGCTATATAGGGCATTTATGTACTCCTCTGCATAGGAGTCATCATTGACTCTGTTGCAGGGGCTTTAAAACTTTTTATATCTTCACTTAGCAGGCTGTAGTATGCTTTGGAGACATTTTTTCAATTTTTTTTTTTTTTTTTTTTTTGCTCCTGTGTAGGTGTCAGGTCTGATCTTTACTTTAAATGAGACAGATTTATGGTATAATTTTACCAGGGAGGTCAACACACAGAGGTAGTACAGTGACCCCCCCATGTTGGTGAGCAGTCGGTCTAGGATATTTGAGCCCCTTGTGGGGGTGAAGATCATGTGTTCCAGGGTATTTGAATTAACAAAGTACAGGAACTCTCAGAGCAATCATTTTTGTGCTCATGTAAGTCACCCAGTTGATGGAAGGTTAGTTGAAATCTCCCATGACCAAGGTGTTTGGCTGTATACCGAGCAACTCAAGCAAGTCCAGGCAGACTGCATGCTTCTCCTGGTTCGTGGTGAGAAACCTGTAGCTAGCGAGGATGTGGTAGGGTATTTTACATATAATTATTTGGACCTGGAGTAGCTCAAGAGAGTTGTACTGTTTTGCCAGTCTCTAGATGTATTTGGATTTAATGAAGGTGGTTACACCTTCACCTTTGGTTCTTTCATGCTTGTTTTGGGGTAGGAACTTGTGAAGGACATTGTAGCCTTATATGGCCAGGGTGCTCTCTCTGTGACCTTAAACCAAGTCTCGGTGACTGCAGAGACATCAGCATCTTCCCAGGTGAGGAGTGCTTCCAGGGAGTGCAGTTTATTGTTTAGTCTAGTAGCATTAAGCAACATGACCTTGAGTTTGTCTCTAGTGGATTTTTTTTTATGTTGGAAGTTTTGTTTTTGACATTGCCTAAAAAAAGGTACTATGGGGGAAGCACGCGTCTTTGCCAGTATCCAAAAGCCTTGAGGAGACATATCTCACATACCATATCAGTTTGCTTGAGAATTAACTGGTTGTCAGTAAATGAGACAATTTCTACATTGCCTCAGGATGCCCATATCCACCAAGCTGGTAACAGAAATAGGAAAGTTCATACCCATGGCAACAGACCCTTTTTTATTGATTAGACAGTTGGAGACATTTTATTTGTGTTGTTGAGTGTACTAATTTTTAATCATAAACAGTTTTGGCAAAAGGCTGTATTAAACATGATTTTTTGGTCTGTAACCAGTTTGGGCCTGAAAAAAAGGGGAAAAAGTGGCCCAATCTTGTAATATAGTAAACAGCTGTATATGAGTTAGCACAATCTGCATGTGTATGTATGTGCCATGTCTTTCAATATTTACTGCGCGGTTATAGACAAAGAAAAAATAATTAGGGAAAAGGTACTCTTAGTGGGTGGTATTCACTCAAAATAATTTCCAAATTTAGGAGGGATGGAACAAAAGTTTGAGAACAAATTAGATATGTTCCCCCAACTTTGGGAGAGCTGAGAGGTGCGTGTGTGTGTGTGTGTGTGTGCGTGTGTGAGTGCACGCTCGCGCGCGCTTTGGACCTTTATGGTTTATGACTGAAAAATGATTACTTTTCTGGTTTCAATAAATTCAAGAAATACATATATGCATACATACATACACACCCACACACAAATAAATGCAACATTTAGTAGCAAGGCTGCAATTAATAAGATGGGGGATGGTTACTACTGGTATTCAGTATCTTCACAGGAACCCGCTGGCTGTCAGTTTATTTTGTAATTAGTGGTGATGGTAGTTAACAGATAACACATAAAACAATGTGCTAATACCTTGTGTTTGTATTGCACTGGGACCAGTTTGCACATATTTAAAGATCACCACTTGTGAATGTTCTTCTTTGTTATTTAATGAGATTGCTTACTAAAGCTGTGGCCTATGCTGAGACAAATTTGAGTATGAATATGTTTTGTGAATAAATGACTTGGACCTAAACTGGCTGAAAAAAAGTATCATGAACTGCAGTTGAACTAAGTAATACATTTTTATTCTTATTATTTTTTGTATGTTAATCAGGCCATGGATAACACTCCCAGGCTCCCTAGTAGTTTTTCCCTGCTGGTAAATATAACCAGATCAGAAAAATGAAATTCTGATTTCATCCACAAAAGACTGAAAGAAAATAATATTTTCTTTTCTTTCGGGAGGGGAAAACAACACATTTTTGTAAAAAAAAAAAAAAAATGAATTTGCTGTTATATTGGTTTTGTCCTGAATTCTTACAGTTATCCAAATTGGTTATAAATGTTGCAAGAAAAGTACTGCATTTGACAGATTGGATAAGGTAATTGTCATGCCGTCTGATATTGTTGATGTGATATTGTAGGTTTACAACTAGTTTTATTGGGGTAATGGTTCTTCATAGCATGGGAACTTTAGTGGATGTGACCCACTCAGGAATGTGTAGGACACTTTGTAGAGAGATGGGTCTTTTGGTCCATCAGAGCAACTACGGTTAGTGAGACCTAAAATCTTTTGGTGAGGAAACACTGAAATATTTTGAGCCGCTTTCAATGCTTTGTTAGGTATGTGTTATTGGGGCTTTGTTTTTAATGATGGGCCTAGTAAAGGATGAATACAGTAAGGGTATAACTTATTTAGAACATGAGGAGATACCACAAAGGATAAGCTGTGTAAAGTATTTTACAACAGGCACAGAGGCATGGTGGTCAAAGGATAATCTGTCAGGAATATAGAGACCCTACTACCTGGTGACTGTGCCAAAGTGAGATATCTGTATGGTGAATGGTACAGAAACAAGCTTTGTCAACATAAACTATGCGTCATTTAAAGGCATTGAAGGTAAGCCCATGATTAATACATCAACCATTTACTTGGTGTTGTCCTTGCTGGAGATTTTGAATATCAGAATGGGATTGATAACTACACCCATTTCACAGCCATCATCATCAGACTTTATGCCAGGGAAGTGTGTGTGTGTCTGTGTGTGTGTCTGTGTGTGTGTTCATATATAGATGAAAAGAAACACCAGACCTGTTGTTGGTGACACACACACAACACTGACAGTACATACAAAGGACCAGAGACACTGACCCACATATGAGGATGTGCTGAAATGTAACTTACCCAAACCTCAATGTCCTCTCAAACACAGTCCTCAGAAACGCTGCATGCACACAAATAAGACAACTACCACCACAACACACAAACCTATATCTCATTGTGACTCGGTTATCAAACCCATGAGGTGTAACACCACACAACCCAATATTTTGTTCTTAGGAGACTCCATTGTACAACTTTTATTACTTCTGAGAGGTTTCTTTGAACTATGATGAATTACTCCTTTTCAGATGTTGTATTTTGCATGCACATTGAGGAAGAAGCACGTATATGTTTAGTGGACTTTTGTTGCATGTTTCCTTAAGGGATGTAATGTTGTGTAGTGTTGAGATGGTTTGTGAGAGCTTTTCTGACCACTGGCACTATATGATGGCTGAATGCGCGATTGTTGTCAAACCGAGTACCCATGTCTCTCACCACAGGTTGTGTGCCTGGGGGGGGGTTGCCGTTGATGTGGTAATTAGTAGGGGCCATCTTTTTGCTGAATGGTATTATACATTTTTTGCATTTGACGTTGGCATCAGTCATTTGTTGCTGTGAGACCCTTTTGCAGTATGTTAACATCATCAGGGAATTCGATGAACAGCACCCAGCTTACAGTCATCCCTTTGTTTCAGCTGATAGTTTCAGTTCATACTTTACTTTGGAGGTTTTCACTAGTGATCTAATTTGCTTGCAGAGGCTGAGGAGGGTTTTTTTTTCCAATTTGAAATTTGTTCCTTTTCACACTTGAACAGTTTCTTCCTTTTTGCTGTAAATCATGTTGATAGAGGATGTCCACCAGATAGGTTTGTGTTTCTTTGAGGAGCAGGTTTTATTTCTGTTGGGTATGACTGAGTCCATGCAGTTGCAAAGATGCTCTTCGTGTTTTACTGTTGCAGTCATTACATTTGGGTAATCTGTTGGCAGGTTGCCCTCAGTCGGCCTGAATAACAAATTCCTGGGCCCTAAGTCAGTTGCTGTCTCCTCTTCCATGACGTCAGGGGTATAAAACATGCAGCCGACACCATTTTATTCAGTTTTTCTTGCTGTGCGGTGTCCGAAGCAGAAGCAATTCGCAAGTGCCGGTCGGCCGACTCCTGAAATTTTCATATTCGAGTTTCCGAACCAAAGTCTTCAATTAAAGCTAAGTACCCTGTTGAGGAAACTTTTTCTTGCTCCTTACCGATGTCAGTAAAAGTTAATAATTGCATTACTTGTGGGAAGCAAATACTTCATAAGGATTTTCATTTGTACTGTATTCCTTGCCTAGGCCCAGATCATAATGTGCCTTGCTGTCGGTTTTGTGCTAGATTTAACCAATGCACTATTAAGCGTCTATATATTTTTGCTTCAAAATATTTTGGATCCATATTTAATTACCCTGAAATGTCGTCGGATAGCAATCTGACTACCGGAGTTCACAAAAAGCGCAAAGAAAAAGACAGCGACAGACCATCGAGGTCCAAAACCGACGACAAAGCTTCTCCTAAGCCAGTCGCCAGTACTCAGTGATGCGCTTTCGCAGCCCCTGATACCCGCTACTTTTGAGTCGCAGGCCTCTACCGAGACCCATGCGGAGTCCGGTATGCCACGAGATTCTCAGAGTATTGAACCCGCGGATGTCTCCCCCTCGGATGGGTCCGGAGTCGCTGAGCAGGCACCGGCTTCTGAGGGTGTTTTCAGGCCTCGACATTTTTATATAAAACCGATGCCAGCTTCAAAAACAAAAACAACTCCTAAGTCTAAAAAAACTGACGTATGAGCCACGTGCTCAGGCCCCTATGCCTAAAAAGCAGATGATCAAAATGGCTGAGGACCTAATTACCTTGATCAGGGGTTCCCAACCCCCCCGGCTAAGAGGCCTAGGCAAGACACTGATTATGAATCTTTAGCTCACGTTTCTATTTCTTCTGATTCCTCTTCTGATCAGGAATTTTTTATACCACCCCATGAGGATTCAGATGCAGAAGAATCCATCCTATCTGCATCTCCTCCTGAGAATTATTCTTTTGGAGAAAACTTGCATACTTTAAGGGAACATTTTCATTGGGAGAGTCAGGATTTCTCTGAATCAAAAAACAGGCTTAGGGATTTCCTCCTTCTTCCTCAGCATAGGCCTTTGGCTTTACCTACTGTATTAGACATTGTTGATGATGTGTTTTCGGAATCAAGCATGGCTCCTGAATCCCTACCTCCGGCCACAGGATTCCTGACTCCCACAAATGTCTATTCAAAAACCCTGCTGCTGATCCTGAAACTATCTCACAGGGTCCCAAAGGTGTAAAGGCCTCTACAGCCAAAAATTCTACCCCCTCTGATAGAGATTCCAGAACGCTGGATAGATGGGGAAAGAAGGTTTATACGTCTGCAACCTTGGCAATTAGAGCCTTAAACTGCCAGTTTCATATGCTTAAATATCAACAGCATGTTATGGGCCTATTGAAACAGAAAATGATGTTGATTTCTGTTTGTGTGAAAATAAAGACTTACAGGAATTATTGCATGCAGCAGAACAGGTTGGAAAGCATACTTTGCAATGTGGTTGTGATTCCTAGGAGGCCTCTTGCAGGGCCGCAGTTACTGGATCTGTGATTAGAAGGCATGCCTGGCTCAAGGAGTAAAATCTGCCTGATCATGTTAAAGCTAAATTGTTGGATGCCCCTTTACAGCATGATACTCTGTTTGGTAATAAGGCAGAAGAGGTTTTAAAGAAAATGGAAGACAAAGCTAAATCTATGCAAACTGTAAAAGATTTCTTAGAAGTGCAGCCACCCAGATTCAGTAGGCACTGGCCTACTAAAAATTGGTCCTTTCTTGTGTCCAACAGAGCCTCTCAAGGCAAATCCAGGTGCTCAAAAGGCTCTAGATACCAATCACAGGGTTCTTACAGGTCAAAGCAATGGAGTGCCTCCACCTCCAAATCTGGAGGAAACAAAGCACAACTCTACAGTAAGCAGTCTCGATGACTTCCCTCTGCCATCACCAAACACTTATCTTTTGGCAGCCCCCTTGGGGGGGGGAATTAGCACTTCATGCTCAAAATTGGCAGCTAATTACCCAGGACAAGTGGGTATTAAACATTGTATCCCAGGGGTGCAGATTTCATTTCCATACTTTGCCAATTCCAAACGATTGGCCAGACCTGCCACAAAATCAGTGGGCAGAGGCTCAGAAACAAGTTACGTCCCTCATGGATATGGGGGCTATTCAACCAGTACCAGAACAGGAAAAAGGACAAGGTTTTTATTCAAGACTGTTCCTGGTACCCAGAAAAGACAATGCCTGGCGTCCAATACTGGACTTATCGATTTTGAACACGTTCCTAGACATTCCAGAATTAAAAATGCTGACTTTACAACAACTACTGCCCATGCTGGGCAGGAACGCTTGGTCAGTTACCTGCATATCCCAATAAGGGAATAGTGCAGAAGATACCTCCGCTTCGAGGCAGTTTCTATGCATTACCAATTCTCTGCACTGCCCTTTGGCCTATCTACTCCGCCCACGGTCTTTACAAAGTGCCTGGCACCAGTAATTGCATTCTGCAGACAAAGAAGCATACAAATCTTTCCTTACTTGGACGACTGTCTCATTCAAGCAGAAAACAAGGACATTCTTCTTCAACATCTGGCGTTTGTAAAAAGGCTTCTAACATGCCTAGGGTACACAGTAAACAAAAAGAAATCACAACTGGTACTCTCTCATAAAATTACATTCCTGGGTGCAAGCTTGAATACAACTGCCCAGATGGCTTACCTTACGCCAGACAAGCAAAGGCAACTGACTGTATTCTTCAAACAGATGGCAACAAAAACCCAGTTATCTGCAAGACAAATTCTGCAGGCTTTGGGGTTCGTGGCATCCTGCATTTTACTAATTCCATATGCAAGACTGCATATGAGGAAAATTCAATGGTACCTATAAAGCTTATGGAATCAACATTGTCACAGTCTGGAAACAATGATTCAACTCATTCCCTGCCTACAACAGGAGTTTCTTTGGTGGGCAGAGACATGTCACCAAAACAAGGGACTGTCATTCACTCTACCCCCTGCCACCCATACACTAACTACAGACGCATCAGACTATGCTTGGGGGGCCCACCTGGCAGGGAGATGCATTCAGGGCATATGGAACCCAAACCAAATGCATCTACATATCAACCAGAAAGAGATGCTAGCTGCTCAGAATGCTGTGACAGCCTTCAAGGACTTACTTCATCCAGGACAACTATTGATAAAGATGGACAACACCACAGTTATGCGGTACATAAACAAGCAGGAGGGTACACATTCCTACCCCCTTTGCAGACTAGCCATGGCATTGTGGGACATAGCCTTGACTTATCAAGTACATCTTCAAGCTCAATTCCTGCCAGGAAAACAAAATACTCTGGCAGACAACCTAAGCAGAAATCTTATGGACCCTCACGATTGGAAACTGGATCCACAAGTCTTCAGCATGGTAACACAGAAATGGGGGAGCCCAGACATAGATCTATTTGCCTCTCCCCAAAATTATCAACTGGACAAATTCTGCACAAGGACTTATCACAGACAAGTATGGAAAGTGGATGCCCTATCCCTCAGTTGAAAAAAAACTATCAGTCTATGCCTTTCCTCCTCTGCCTCTTCTTCCCAGGGTCTTACTAAAGGCCAGACAGGAAAAAACAAAAATGATCCTAATTGCTCCGGACTGGCCTCGCCAGCACTGGTACCCAATTCTAAGAAATATGTCTCAACTCCCTCCTTGGTATTTGCCTCAAATTCCTCATCTACTGTCTCAGCAGAACAATCAAATTCTGCACACTCAGCTCCTAACTCTGAACCTGGCAGCATGGCTGATCATGTAGTTATTCAAACAACACCTCTCAGTAAATCTGTTGTGGATGTCATTTTGGAAGCCAGAAGGCCTAGTACTAGAAAATCTTATGCTGATAAATGGAAGAGATTCTGTGCTTGGAACCAAGCACAAGAACAGACTCAGCAAAACCAAATATCCCTCAGATTTTACGATACTTGACTAAGATGCTTGACCAGGGCCTATCCTTCTCTTCAATATAAATCCATGCCTCTGCCATTTCAGCTCATTACAACACAGAGCCTCCTATCTTCTCTCATCCTAAGCTAAAGCAGTATCTTAGCGGAGCCAAAAATTTAAGGCCTCCCAGAAGATCACCAACTCCTGCATGGGACCTCAATTTTGTGCTGGAAAAACTCACCCTACCTCCTTTTGAACCGGCAGCTACTGAGGATATAAAGTTTTTATCTTGGAAAACAGCTTTCCTTTTGGCAATCACTTCAGCAAGAAGGGTTTCAGAACTACAGGCTCTCGTGGCTGGGAAGCCTTTTATTACTTTTCACCCGGACAGGGTGTCCCTCAGGACCAATCCTTCATTTATGCCTAAGGTGGTATCCAGTGTGGCTCTTAACCAAACTATTCACCTGCCAACATTTTACCCAAATCCGCAGAACAAGGGGGAGCGGATTCTGCATTCATTGGACGTACACAGACAACTACGATTCTACTTAAACAGGACCAAAAATCTAAGAAAGTCTGAGCAACTACTGGTGGCATTTGCATCAGGATCAGAGGGGAAGGCTATATCAAAGCAGACTATTTCTAAGTGGATAAGCCATTGCATTTGTTTCTGCTGCTTGCATCATGGTAAACCTGTACCCAAGAGAATCAGGTCACATTCCACCAGAGCTGCCTCTGCTTCAGCAGCCTTTCTCAGAGGAGTTCCAACCAAACACATTCTAGAAGCTGCTACTTGGAGCTCTGTTCATACCTTCACAAAGCATTATCATTTGCCTCTCTTTTCTAAATCCAGGGCAGGCTTTGCCACTGCAGTTCTGCAGGGCCTTTTAGCCGCTCCTAATGCTATTTAGTTCCATCCTCCCATCCATAGCTTTGGGATTCTACCCAAATGTAATGACTGCAGCAGTGAAACACGAAGAACATAGTACAGTTGTGTACACTTACCATAAATGTAGATGTTCGAGTGTATTCACTGTTGCAGTCCGGGTTACCCACCCGCCATCCCCCTTTTCTATAACTTCTCTTTCCTTCATTATACTCTGAAGCCTTTGTGGTGTATTTGCTTTTAGATGAAGGTAAAGTTATGTTGCAAGAAGTGCATTTTTATATATTACTGTTTAGTTTTATATGTATGTGTGTATATGTATGTGTGTGTGTATATATATATATATATATATATATATATATATATATATATTTATATTTATATATATATATATATATATATATATGTATATATATATATGTATATATATTTCTGCTCCCCATTTGGCGGCACCTGACATCTGGGGCAAGAAAAACTGAATAAAATGGCTTCGGCTGCATGTTTTATACCCCTGACGTCATGGAAGAGGAGACAGCAACCGACGCAGAACCCGACTTTGTTATTCAGGCCGACTGAGGGCAACGTGCCAGCAGATTACCCAAATGTAATGACTGCAACAGTGAATACACTCAAACATCTACATTTATGGTAAGTGTATACAACTGTACTTTTCTTGTATACTTGACTGGCATACTGTTCAGCATAGTTGTCTGTATCCTCTTAGAGGACGGTTCTGTGAAGCTACTGATACCCTCCCTTAGGAGCTTTTGATAAGTTTTTTAGCATGGTTACAGCTGGTGGAGGGTTGGGTGGGATAGAAAGTTTGAAAGATACAGACCTCCAATTATATCTCACCAGGGAAGAACTTACAATGGGTGTGATGCAGCGGTTGCCCATGATAGTGAGAAGCAAGTCCAAAATGTTCTCTCCCCTTGTGGGGAATGAGACAAGCTGGTCTAGTGCATTAGAAGTGATGAAGCCAAAGAATTGTTGGGTGAGTGCATTAGTGCAGGAATAGTTCACCCACTCTATGGTGGGGTGGGTAGTTGAAGTCACCAAGGATCGAGGTTAACCTGAATGGAATCAGCTAGGTCCAGGTAGGAGGATTGGATGTCCTGAGTCATGAATCTGAGACGAGTCTATATCTGGCTATAACTTGATGTGTGTCTTGCCAACTATCAGTTGCTCCTGGAGTAATTCCAGTGCATCATGCTGCCAAACCAGTCTGGAGGTCTGCCTGTCCTTAATGAAGATAGAAGCTCCACTACCCTTACTCTTCCCGACCTCATTAGCATGTGTTAAATAGCTTTTCCAGTGGCATTGATTTGTGTTTTAAACACACTACAATAAACCCCTTTTTTCCCCACCGGTTAAACAGTGCTTAAATTATCTATCTCATTTTTTTATTTTGTTCTAAAGAAACTTATATAATCAGACTCCATAAAATGTGAACAAATACGGAAACATACTTTACAATGTAGGTATCCATCATTAAATGATCTGTTATATTGAAATAACTGTGCAGCAGAAACACCTTGAAATTGACAGTATCTGTGGCAATAATGTTTATCACAAAAATATTCCTTAAGGTGAAATAACATCAAACAGAAAATTTTAAATATTCAGTCTGCCTCCCTCAAAAATCGAATTTACAAAGAAAGAGAATTAGAGAGAAAAAGACAGAAAGAAATGTAATCTGTTCTTTACCGTGTTCTCGTTCATTGAAATAAGTTTTTATTAAATTACAAGAGAATAGTAGTATATTTATCAGAATCATTGCGGTGCTTGCAAGTGGAGTTTTCACTGCCTTTGGTTACTCATATAGTTCCTCACTCTTGTGTTATATGTAAGAGATAACATGTTCATCGTTCATACAGCTGCAGTAATCACAGATGGGTTCTCTGCCGTCAGGCGGGTCCTCGGTCGGCCGAATTCCAAAGTCTAGGTCCGGCGTCGGTTGTTGTCACTTTCTCTCCTGACGTCAGTGAGGCCGGAGTATATAAGACACAGCTGACGCCATGTTCTTCAGTCTTTTTTGCTGCGCGGTGCCTGAAGCAGAAGCAGTTCGCAAGTGCCGGTCGGCCAGCTCCTGAATTATGCAAAATTGTAAACCGAAGTCTTCATTAAAGCTAAGTACCCCGTTGGGGAAACTTTTCTTGCCTCAGACCGATGTCAGAAAAAGTTAATAATTGTACTTCTTGTGGGAAGCAAATACCGCATAAGGATTTCCATTCCCTCTGCATACCTTGTTTAGGCCCAGACCACGACGTCTCGGGCTGTCGCTTTTGCGCTACTTTCAATAAACGCACTATTAAGCGTCGGGCGGAGTTCGCCCAGCACTTTTTTGGTAAAGCCTTTGATTATAAAATGTCATTGGAGACTCCGACTACCGTTTTGTCCAAAAAACGCAAGGACAAGGACCGACACGCGAGGCCCGCGGCCCCCACCGACACCACGCCAAAACTGGCTACACGTGGTCCGGTTCTCAGCGAGACGCCTTTGCAGTCCCTGACTACCGACGACACTCCTTTGGCGGTGTCTTCTGTAACCGAGACCGCAGGTACCTCGGCCCTTTCCCAGACTACAACCACTGAAGCCACTGTATGTATTGAGCCTCCTTATGTGGACAGGTCCACTTCCACCCAGGGTGTCTTTAGACCCTCATCTTCCTTTTCTATTAAGGCCTTCACTAAATCCAAATCAGCCAGGCATGCCAAGAGGCCTGTTGCACATGGCCCATCTCCAGGCCCCATGCCTAAAAAACAGATGCTTAAAATGGCTGAGGATTTAATTACTCTTATCAGGGGTTCTCAGCCCCCTCCAGACAAGAGACTCAGTGTGGAGGAAGATTCTCCCTCTTCTGATCAGGGCTCCATTTTATCAGAACATTCTGATGTAGAGGAACACTCTTACTCCCCTTTTGAAGATTCGGATGCAGAGCAGTCCATTCCTTCTGTATCTCCTCCTGAGGATTTTTCCTTTGGGAAACCTTGCACACTTTGAGGGAACACTTCCATTGGGAAGGCCAAGACTTTTCCGATTCCAAGAAAAGACTAAGGGAATTTCTTTTGTTACCTCAACACAGACCTCTGGCGATACCTCCTGTCTTGGACATACTTGATGATGTTTATTCGGAGGCTTGCCTTAACCCGGATTCCCTGCCTCCTGCACCAGTCAAACCTGATAGGTACTACAGAGTTCCTAACTCTCACCAATTTCTCTACAAAAGCCATAATGCTGACCCTGAAACCATTTCTCAAGGCCCCAAGGGATTGAAGGCCTCTACTGCTAAGAATCCACTTCCTGCCGAAAGAGAGTCAAGATCCTTAGAAAGGTGGGGAAAAAAGGTATATACCTCGGCCACCCTAGCCATGAGGGCCTTAAATTGTCAGTTTCATATTCTTAAATATCAACAGTTCCTGTTATCACAATTAAGGAATAAAATGTCTCAACCTGAACTAGATTTGAAGGAGTTGCAGGATATGATGCATAGTGCAGAGCAAGTGGGTAAACACACCTTACAATGTGGCTATGATGCCCTAGAGGCCTCAAGTAGAGCTGCTGCTACAGGATCAGTCATTCGTAGACATGCCTGGCTTAGGGAACAAAGCTTGCCTGATCATGTGAAAGCTAAACTTCTAGATGCTCCTTTACAAAAGGATGTGCTGTTTGGTACTAATGCTGAGGAGATATTACGGAAAATGGAAGAAAAAGCCAAATCTATGCAAACTGTCAAAGCTTTTCTACAGGTCCAACCACCACGTTTTAGCAGAAATTGGCCTTCAAAAAACTGGTCCTTTCCAGCCACTGACAAGCCCCAAAGAGGTAGATACAGACGCACAAGGGGCAGAGGGCAATCACAAGGATCATATAGAGGCAGACAATGGCAAACTCCAGCACCAAGAGGTGGCGAAGACAGTGCACAACAATACAGGAAACAAACCCAATGACTCCCTCATTTCCATGCCAAGCAAGTCTCAGCTGGCAGCACCTTTGGGAGGACAGCTAGCATTATTTACAAGAAATTGGCATATTGTCACAACAGACAAATGGATCCTGGACGTTATAAACAGAGGCTACAAATTTCAATTCCACGCTCTTCCAAAAATGAGAGGCATGCCAAACCTGCCACACAATCAAAGGGCAGAGGCACAACTACAAATTTCAAAGCTCATAGGCATGAGAGCTATACAAGAGGTACCTACTCACGAACAAGGTCAAGGTTTTTATTCAAGACTTTTTCTGGTACCAAGGAAAGGAACCGACTGGAGACCCATTTTGGGCTTATCCATCCTAAACACTTTTTTACTCGTACCAAAATTCAAGATGCTCACATTACAGCAGCTTCTTCCCATGCTGGACAAGGAGTTTTGGCTGGTAACATTGGACCTCAAGGAGGCATACCTGCATGTCCCAATCAGACAAAGCTGCAGAAGATACCTCAGATTTCTTGCAGGATCAATCCACTATCCATTCTCTGCATTGCCCTTTGACTTATCTACTGCGCCCAGAGTATTCACAAAATGCCTGGCATCAGTGATTGCCTACTGCAGACTTCAAGGGATACAAATTTACCCTTATTTGGACGACTGCCTGATCCAAGCGGACAGCAAGCACATACTTCTGGAACATCTGGCTTATGTAACACGGTTACTGCATTCTCTGGGATACACAATCAACAAAGAGAAATCCAGGCTAACACCATCTCAGAAAATAACTTTCCTGGGTGCCAACTTGGACACAAACACCCAGATGGCCTATCTTACGCCAGAAAAACAGGGGCAACTAACTCAGTACTTCAAAATACTAGCAAAATGTACCAGGCTTACTGCAAGGAAAATCCTGCAGGCTCTGGGCTTCATGGCATGTTGCATTCTTTTAATCCCATGTGCAAAGCTGCATATGAGGAAACTTCAGTGGTACCTAAAAAACCTATGGTCTCAACACAGTCACAGTTTGGAAACAATAATACCAATAATTCCATGTTTGCAAAAGGAATTTCTATGGTGGGCCCAAGCATGTCAAGCAAACACAGGCCTCCCATTCTGCAAGCCTCAAGCAAATCAAGTCATCACAACAGACGCCTCAGATTACGCCTGGGGAGCGCACATGACGGACAGGTGCATTCAGGGCAAATGGTCCCAAAAGGAAAAGCACCTTCACATCAATCAAAAATAAATGCTAGCAGTAATAAATGCAATTACAGCTTTCAAGGACCTCCTGCATCCAGGACAATTACTGATAAGAACAGACAACACCACAGTAATGTGGTACATAAACAAACAAGGAGGAACACATTCATACCCCTTGTGCAGACTAGCCATGACTCTTTGGAACTTGGCTCTGGAATGGCAAATCGAACTTCAAGCACAGTACTTGCCAGGATTGGAAAACACGCTGGCAGACAATCTAAGCAGAAATATGACAGATCCACACGAATGGAAGTTGCATCCTCAGGTGTTTACAGAGATAATCCAAGCGTGGGGGAGGCCAGACATAGATCTCTTTGCCTCCCACAGGAATCATCAATTGGAAAAGTTTTGTTCGAGGACCTTTCATCCAAAGGCCTGGAGAGTGGACGCCCTTTCATTCAGTTGGACAGCATGGACAGTTTACGCTTTCCCACCTCTGCCTCTTCTGTCCAAGGTGCTCTTGAAAGAGCAGACAGACCGAAGATGATACTGATTGCTCCAGATTGGCCAAGGTAACACTGGTACCCGCTCCTGAGGAGCCTAACACATACTCCTCCCTGGTCCCTACCTCTAATGCCTCTTCTGCTGACTCAGCACAGCTACAAAACTCTTCACAGTCAGCTGAAAACACTCAATCTCGCTGCATGGAAAATTCTTTAACACCACAACAGACCCTACTCTCCAAGGAGGTGCAGGATGTCATTTTGGAGGCCAGAAGGCCATCTACTAGAATGCTTACTCCGCAAAATGGAAACGGTTTTGCTCTTGGAATGAGAAAAAAGGCCAGGACCCTAGAAAACTGAATTTGCCTCAGGTATTACAGTATCTAGCTGAGCTGCTGAACAGTGGACTTTAATTTTCTTCCATAAAAATCCATGCCTCAGCCATTTCTGCAGAATTCAACACGGATCCACCTTTATTTTCTCACCCACTCTTACGACAGTTTCTCAGAGGGGCTAAGAATATAAGACCACCAAGGAAACAACCAATACCAGCCTGGGATCTTAATTACATACTAGAAAAATTAACATTGCCTCCTTTTGAACCAGCTGCCTCAACAGATTTGCAATATTTGTCCTGGAAAACAGCCTTCCTTCTGGCCATCACTTCAGCTCGTAGGGTTTCGGAACTACAGGCCCTCATGGCGGTGCAGCCCTTTCTCATCTTCCATCAGGACAGGGTTTCCTTCGCACCAACCCGTCATTTATGCCTAAAGTGGTATCCAGGGTAGCTTTAAATCAAGCCATACACTTACCTACCTTTTACCCCAATCCTCAAAACAAAGGGGAAAGGCTGCTACACTCTTTAGACATCCATAGGCAGCTACGTTATTATTTGGACAGAACAAAGTCCTTCAGGAAATCAGAACAACTTTTTGTGTCCTATGCTGTAGGGGCTCAAGGGAAGCCAGTTACCAAGCAGACTGTTTCAAAGTGGATAGGCCACTGCATACGGTTTTGTTATTCCTATCATGGGAAATCTGTTCCTACAGGCATCAGATCCCACTCCACCAGGGCCACAGCTACCTCTGCAGCCTTCCTCAGAGGAGTTCCTACCAAAGATATTTTGGAGGCAGCCACTTGGAGTTCTGTACATACCTTCACAAAACACTACCACCTGCCTTTATATTCCAAAACTAGAGCAGGCTTTGCCACTGCTGTGTTGCAGGGCATTCTGGCTTATCCCAGTTCCACCTAGTACCTACCACCCTGTGCGTAGCTTTGGGACTCTACCCATCTGTGATTACTGCAGCTGTATGCACGATGAACATAGTACAGTTTTGTACCTACCATAAATGTAGATGTTCGAGTGCTAATACAGCTGCAGTACAGGTTTCCCTCCCTCCTTCCCCACTTGGTAAAGGCATGGGACCTAACCCCCTCTTCATACAACCTGACTGGGTTATCCTTCTATGGTTTATTTGCTTGCAACTACTGATTTTGGATTATATTGCATTGCATGTGGATATATATATATATATATATATATATATATATATATATATATATATATATATATATTTATATAATTTATGTATTGCCTTCCTTCTGGGGGCACCTGACATCTGGGGCAAGGGCAAGAAAGACTGAAGAACATGGCGTCGGCTGTGTCTTATATACTCCGGCCTCACTGACGTCCGGAGAGAAAGCGACAACAACTGACGCTGGACCTAGACTTTAGAATTCGGCCGACCGAGGACCCGCCTGACGGCAGAGAACCCATCTGTGATTACTGCAGCTGTATTAGCACTCGAACATCTACATTTATGGTAGGTACAAAACTGTACTTTCTGGGCTGCTGTAGGTAGAAAGGGGGATACTAAACTTATAAGTGTCTTGTATTTATTGTGAAAGGTTACTGGTATTCTGAGTGAGTGTCATGTAACAGTGACACCATGAATATTTGTGACAGTGACTCTTAAATGTGATATGTCAGCTCGGGGAAGTATCATTCAGAAAATAAATTTCACTTGATTAGAATAGCCTGGCATGGGTTTGGTGATTGGTTAATATGGGAGGACATTACTGTTGGAACATTTTTTTTACATGAAAGCACAGCATGCAAAGAAACTTTCCTGGGATCCAGAAACATTCCGTGTTTGAATGCAGAGGTACATCTCATAAAACACTGTGGCCAAAGGCTCAGTATCAGTTAAGAGAGTGAAGATTTGCAGCTCAATTTGTTGCAAATTAATAAACCTACTCAGACTTGGAAAAGACTTGGAGTAAAAGAGAATTCACAGTTATGGCTAGAAGCATGAGAAAGGTAACTGCCTAGCAGAGAGATGAAGAATGCACAGCAGCATGTGTACATTCATGAAGACATGAGAATGGCCAATACTGCTGTGAAACAGGGTGGGAATGGGTGTATGAGACAATAGGAAAAAGGACCAGCAATCTGAAAGTAATAAACAAGGGAATCAGGAAAGGTAACTTTGGAAGTGGTAAGATGGAAGGAGTGTACAACTTGTGATTGCAGGCCAGGTGCCTACATTTTATTTTTTGAAGAAATGTTGATCTCAGACGCACACAAACCAAGGAATGACATTGCTGATAAGGGAGATGAGACCATAAACAGAAAAGGGCCTTGACACACATGCCAGGGAACATAGGAATGGTGGTTAGAGTGGGTATGGCCTTCTGTATCACAGTGCCTGAATGATATGGAGAAACATGTCAGACATCACCCTGACCACTCTCCTCCCTATACCATGCCCGAGGTGATGATGGTAGGGGTGGGTAGTGTTGTTAGTCTACCATCCTGAAGTGCAGACATTCTTGGTGGCTTCCAGCCACTGGTCTAATATACCTCTCAACACCACCACCGCAGTCAGGTAATGGCATACAGTAAAATCCAGAACCCTGGCAGTGCCAGAGGGAATAACAGTAGCTCCACTAAAGGCTGGAGAAGTGGCCTCCTTGTTATCATAGAGTCAACTAAAAACTCTACCACAACAGGTCTTTACTTTAGGATTCCCCTATCCCTTTCTCTTTGCCTATACTTTGATATCAATCCCTGCCAAGGGAGGCAGTCTCTGACTTGCAGTTCAAATGTCTCCTTGGTCTCATCCCATCCTATTACCTGTCACTCTCTAGTTATTTGCTCTCACTACCTTGGGTCCTTTGCCAGTTTCTCCAGTAAATTCCAACCCCCTACTGCCTATTCTCTGCACCCTTACTTGCAGTCATCCCTATCAGCAAAATATCCTTTCTCCATTCTCGTGTTGGCTTAGTACAGTGATGGCAAGCCTATGACAGGTGTGTCAAATGTGACATGCCGCAATGTTTTGGGTGACACAGAAGTGTTCACCAACACCCGAGTTACCAAAGAAATTGCTTTATTTTGGTGTACTATCTCAGTAGAATCTGAAAAAGGGCAGTGTTGACATTGTTTTCTCTACATGGTTACACTTCTGAAAAGGGCAAGTAGTCTGCATTTGTAAGCATGTGCTGTTTTTCATTTCTCTCAACTGTCCCTCTTAATCCATCCTAAAACCGGTGACTTTTTACTCTTAATAATGGCAATAATTAGATTTGTAGACATATTGTAATTCAGAAAATGGTTATGAATTCACGTTATTTTTTTCTGTCAGTGTCTCATATTATTAATACTGGTAGTTTTAAAACTGTGCGTGTCTCTTATTTCTGCATAGGCCACCCAAAGAATATGTAGAGTGGTGCCCAAGCACAGTGGAATTTTTAATTTTAATGCATCTAGAAAAATTTCATGTAAGTAGTTGTATAGTTCATTTTATTTCAAAGGCTTTACTATTAAAGAGAGTATGTTAGTTGCAATAGGGCACTGACAATTTCATAAGGCCATGGACTGAGGTAAAGAAA
Organism: Protopterus annectens; assembly: GCF_019279795.1. NCBI lineage: Eukaryota > Metazoa > Chordata > Ceratodontiformes > Protopteridae > Protopterus > Protopterus annectens. The sequence continues at coordinate 69,377,770 of NC_056743.1, forward strand.
AGAATTAGGCTCAGCAAACCTGTTGTGAATCTGTAAAGTAGCTATTTTCACAACAAAAAACATAGTGGGCAGATCTAATAAGCAGGAACCAATTTCCTTGGAAAGACAACTTTTTACACAATGTCTGACAAACCATTATTAGTTATGAGTCTCAATACCAGGTATCACACTGTTCAAAATCCTGTGTAGCAGTTATGCCCTCCTAACGGTGTTTATAGTTTAAGCCATTGCGTATTGTGCTCCATTTCATAGGTTCATAGGTGTGTACTAGCTAATGACCCTGGAGCCTTTACAAGTCTAGCGCAAAAGAATTGACCAGGCACAGTGCCACCCGATGTTAGTTCACAGTGCCCCTATCCAGTAGGGCAACTGGAATGATCCCTGGAGTGAATATTTTGTTACCCGTTTCATTAATCAAGATTTCTCATGAAGAGGACCAGCAAGGTGCTCTGTTGACATGAATGGGAAGCTTATTCCAGAGTATGGGCGGTCTTTAGGAGATGAACCTGTCCCTCCAGCATGTTCTGTTAATTGTGATAATGAGGTTGTGATGTCTGGATTGTGTGGCATGGGGGAATTGAGATTTCTTTAGGTGTAGCATTTCAAGTAGGGCTGGGTCAGACGTGGCTTTATAAGTCAAGCCGAAATCACCTCTAAGAAAACGATAGACTGAGAACAGCTGAAGTTTCTTGAGTCTGTCCATGTAGGACATATGTTTAAGGCATAGGATCCTTTCTGTGAGGTACTGTTGTGGCCTCTCCAGCTGTTGTAGATGTCTGGTCAGGTATATGCCAAATAGGGCACTAGATATTATGATTGGTCTAATGAGGGATAATGATCTCTTTCTTCCTGGATGCGAAACCTTTGGTTGTAAGATGTGCCATGTAGAAGGACTTTCTGACCACAGTGGCAATGTGGTGGTCGAAAGTGAGGTGGCTGTCGACCTGGATGCCCAGATCTCTTATGGCCTCTTCAGTATTCAGTGGGCTGCCGTCAACATGGTAATTTGGGGAACTGAGTTTTTTCCAAGGGGGATGGTAATGCATTTTTTGGCATTAAGCTTCAGGCCATGGTTCTGACACCAGTCATTGGTCTCAGAGAGGCCCTTTTGTAGGATGTCTGCATCACTTGGGGGGGAGTTGATAATAACTTCTAGCTTGCAGTCATCAGCAAACTTGGTCAGACAGAGTCCTTCTGTGTTGGCTTGGACTTCTGAGAAGTAGATGCCAAACAGGAGAGGGCCCAGGACCGTGCCGTGTGGGACTCCACTCATGACTGATCGACAGTCTGATTTGGAATCCACAACTTTCACTCTGTAGGTCCTGTATGTGTGCCAATTTGCAACCCACTTAGTGATGTAGGGATTGATGCCTATTTTTTGAGTTTATCAATGATACCTGAGTGGGAAATGTTATCAAAGGCCTTGGCCAGGTCAAGGTAGGCTGTATGCCCTGCCTTAGCCTTATTCACAGCCTTGGTGACTGCCTTGAAGAAGTCAACCAGGTTCAGCAGGCAGGATCTCCCCTTGACAAAGCCAAACTGTGTGGAGTCAAGAGTTTGGAGATTGCGTATATCTTTATTAAGCAGCTCCATGATGATGCGCTCCATAGCTTTGCATACCAGACTCGTCAGGCTAATGGGGCGATAGTTCCCAGGGTCTGTAGTTGCTCCCCTTTTATGGAGTGGGAGGACTGTAGCAGTGCGCCATTAGTTAGGGACATAGCTTGGGGTAAGGCTGTGATTGAACAGGGCACACAGTTGTGGTGCCAGTTTGTATTGTAGCTCATGTAGGATACAGCCAGGGATATTATCAGGTCCCATGGACACTATTCTTGGCTTTGGACAATGCAGCTTTTACCTATAGCACAGAAATGGTGGGTACCAGGCTTTCTTTTGGTATTGTGATAGGGCACATGGGGGGGGTAAAGTTGGCACTGAATCAGTCAGCCAGTATGTTGGCTATATCTGTTGGCTCAGTATAGGAGGTGCCATTGTGCAATAACTCAGAGCAAGTCTGGGTATTGCCTTTGAGGTTTTTGATATAGCTATAGAAAGCTTTGCGGTTGTTTTTGGTGTTAGCTGCAATTCTGCCTTTATAGCTGGCTTTAGAGTATTTGATAAGGGATCTCGGCTTTTTGTTGAGACTGATAAGGGAGGTTTCCAGTCTTGTGGCTTAATTTTTTTCTGCAACAGTTTCTTCCTTCTGTTGTCGAGTTTATTGATGGCTGGAGACCACCAGACTGGCTTCCTTTTTTTGGAGAAGAGCTTCTTAGTTCCAGTTGGTATGGCAAGGTCCATGTATTTGTGTACATGCTCATACAGTGCATTGGTGTATGATTCAGGTGTCAAGTAGCTATTTTAAATTGGTATGGGTGCCAAGAAGTTAGCCACCTCTGTTTATAGGAGCCCAAAGTTGACTTTGGAGAAGTTTTTCAGGGTTGTCACCTTAGAGAAGTTTTTCAGGGTTGTCACCTTACTAGGGGGTGTAGGTGAGATGAAGATTTCCACAGTAATCAGTTTGTGGTCATATTTAACCAGGGAAGAATTGACTATAGGTGTGGAGCAACGGTCTCCCATGTTTGTGATAACCAGGTCGAGGATGTTGCTTCCTCTAGTGGGGGTCAGAATGAGCTGGTCCAGGGCATTGGAATAGATAAATTCCAGAAAGCATTGGACCTGTACATTGGTACTTGAATAGTTTTCCCAGTTGTTGGAAGGGTAGTTGAAGTCACCCAGTATGAGAGTCTTGAGTTGGACCGTGATAGATTCCAGGGTACTTAGGAACTTGGAGTGAGAGTCTAGGGACATGTTTGGGGTTCTGTATGAGGCTATGATTTGTATTGCCATCTTACCCAGTGTTAGTTGTAATGCATCTGAGATACTTCAGGTATGGTGGGCTACCAGAAAAAAAGTGTGCATATCCTTTAAGAATATGGAGACACCACTGCCTCTGGAGCTTCAGGCTTTGTTCTGGGGCTGAAAGGTATGGAATGAGTCCATAGCCTGGTAGTGCAGGGGTGCTTTCTGCCTCTTTAAACCAGGTCTCCATTACAGCACAGATGTCGACATTCTCCATTTTGCGGAGAGGTTTGAGCGAGTGCATCTTGAGATTTATACTTTTAGCATTGAGTAGCATGACCCTCAAATTACATTTGTTTGCAGCTGTTACGATGGCATTTTAGTCTATGGAACACTGCCTAAAAAAGGCACTATAGGGGTGGTAAGACCCTTAGCCAGTACCAGAATCCCAGGGGTGACAGATGCAGGCCATCCCTGGTAAAGCATCGAGGTCTGTCGATCATGTCATCCTAGGCAGATAGATACTGGATCCCCTTAGAATGACACTAGAAACTTAGCCAATTGTTGAAGTCAGTCATTTTCTGCTCGTACTGTGGTATCATTCTGGGTGATGGTAGAAAACTGGTCAGGGCTAGGGTCATACCTGCCTGGGCCACATAATCGGAGTTCCATCACATCTCTTTTCATCTAGTCCAGGGAGGTACATCTCAGGTCATTCACACCCACATAGACAATGATTGAGTAATATTTGTATTGTTGTGGAGTCATCTGAGTGCATGTGTTATGTGGTGAATCCTGGCACCTAATAGACAAATGACTGTCACCTTCTCCTTGTTCAACCTAGTGAGTGGGATATCAGTGTGCCTCACAATTGAGTCTCCTATGATTAGTACATTGGGCAAAGTGTTTTGGATTAAGGGCTTGGGTTGAGGGGCACACTGTGGTGGTGAGCTATGTGTTCTGGGGTTGGTGTTGTGTTGTGGTGGATGTATGTGTTTCTGTCTAGGGGGGGTCTCTGTTGTTTGAGTAAATTTTTATTGAGCCTTCATGAAGGTGGGTGCATGGTTTGTGTTTCTATGTGTGGGTTGTGATGGTTGGTGTTTTGGAGGGCTCTGTGTTCTATGTAGTGGGTTGCAGGTTTTGACTTACTCCTCTTGACCAGCTAGTCCAGTCTTGATTGGAGCGTGCACTGCTTCCAATTTGGTGATTTAAGTGCATCTCTCACCTGTGCAGATGCGGATGGCTGGTTCTCTTGACACCTTTTAACTTATGTGACCATGTACCAATTTCTGATGCATAGTGTGAGAGAGCATTACATGATGCAGCTGTCACAAAGTTGATGGCAAAGGGGTATGTGTAATGTGATAACATTTTTTGATATCCAAAAGTCATTTGTAGGGTATACACAAAATCTCACAAAGCGCACAGTGCTATGAAGTATGCTTTTGGATCTCTGGCTGCAGTATTCAGGAGAACATTGAGTAAGATGTGCAATATTCCAAACGGCCACACAACACAGCCTGTTACAGTGACTTGTACACAGGTATGCAGGAAAATTATGAAGGACAAATTGACATTTTATACTCATGACAGTGCAAATAGCAGTTCAGTCCTGTGTGCTTACTGCCTGACATGACAAGTTCAGTTAGTACAACTGGAATGGGATGCTGCAGTCCTGAATTTACTGAAGTCTGTAACCCTATTAAGTGGTGTTTCCTGCAAACTGCACACATTTCTTTCTTAGTTTTTGGAGAGACCGTAGAATAAGTTGTAATGTGAAAATATGAAGGACTTTGGCTGAGTAGTGTGCCCGTTACACTTTAACAACTCAATAGATGAGCAGTTTAACATTATAATTGAAAATATGCACAAAGACAGGAGAGACTCAAAGAAAAATTACTGATGCAGGGCAAGGAATAGAGAATTGCTTAAAAGTTTGCTGTTAAATTTGAAATTTGAAAACATCATAGTAAGTTAAAAAAAAAGGCATTAGTTATATGTGTAATGCAAGTGATACTTAATTTCCTAAAATATTTAATGCCCCCCCCCCCTCCAGCACATTAAAACTCAGACTAGTTTTCTTTTATCCCTGTAAAATCAGCCGAGCCACCTGCTGTTACAGGAATGCACTAAAAAGTTTGTCAGTCCTATATTTCTCCCCTTCCTAAGCGTAGGGCAGGGAGGCCCATCCCCCTTTCTTTTGTATCGCATTCTTTCAGGTGGAATTAGTCTCCAACTTCCTGACGTACCTTCGACACAGTCAACTCAGTAGTTCCCTGTCCTGAAATCCTGCAAACACTGTGACATAGACATTATCAAGTGTGGCCCGGTAACAGCTGCTATAAATTACACTATGTTGTGGAACTGTATTAACAACCACTGTTTCCTGCAGGACTGAAAACAATGTCGAAGCCAGTATATCCTTTACTAAAGCTTTAGCAAAGTGCATGAAAATCACATCATGTACACTAACTGTTAGGGTAAGTTGGTTGTAAAATCTTTTTACTGCATTTAAATCTGTGCCTCCAGTTATACCGCAAGTGTAGTTCAACTTTTTTTTATATTGGTCACTACAATCGGTCCCATGTCTCTCAACCTGTTACAGCAAGAAATCTACACAGAGGCTCAAATTAGGGGCATTGCTTAAATAATGCTCTTGCAAACCTAGATCATCAATACAGTGTAAGTTTTTGCATTAGCATGGATTTTCCGAAGCTTACGGTCTCGCTATGAAATGTCTTCCATTACTTTCTACCTTCCATCTGTAATAATCTGTCCTGTTTGCCACCAGTCCACAATTGTTTGATGAAAGGAACCAAAAATATGAGTCAAAATCTGGACATTCCATTACACAGTCTTGCAGTTCAGAGTATGGCGGGCGTGCTTTGGTGTGTGTAAGTATGTGTATGAGTGGGTTTCTTGTGCTGATTGCATGTGGGTTTGTGAATGCATGCGTGAAAGCAGAATGTCTTTATGTGCTAATACAGAAGAGAGTGTGTATGCGTGTTTATGAGAGAGCGTTAGCTAGGCATGAGAGAATGACCAAGTGCGTGTGTGAAGCAGAATGTCCGTGTGTATGTGGATGCAGAACAGACTGTGTAAGCATGTGTATGAGAGAGTTAGCGGTGAATGTCTGAGTGTGTGAATGCAGAATGAGAGAGTTAACGGTGAATGTCTGAGTGTGTGACTGCAGAAGAGACTGTGTGTGTGTATGAGAGATTGATAGTGTGTGATGCATCTGCCCATCTAGTTGTGCCAGGAAAAGGAACATTCACTATTTTTTTTATTTATTTATTTTTTCCGTTTAATGGAAGAGCTAGGGGGTTATAGAGATCTAACTGTAATAAGCCAATTGCTTACAGCGTATCGATCGGCTTATTACAGTGAAGTGCTCCTTTTTTATTTTATTTATTCATTTTTGTGTCTTGCTAAGGGGGTAGGGTGCTGGTTCGTAGTACTAGCCGTTGTTTTCTAGCTTCAGTTCTTTATCAGTTTCTCCCAAATTACTGAAAAACCACAATTTTATGTAAAATGTTACAAAAATATTGCATGCATAAATCAGGACATTCCTGCCCAAATCTGTACAGACGAGAGGTATGCCGGGCGTGCTTTGGTGTGTGGCTGCTTGTATGTGTATGAGTGGGTTTCTGGTGCTGATTGCATGTTGGTTTAGTGAATGCAAGCGTGAAAACAGAATGTTTGTGTGTGTGTGAGTGCAGAGGAGACTGTTTATGCATGTGTATGAGAGAGCTTTAGCGAAGCAGGAGAGAATGACCAGTGCATGTCTGAAAGCAAAGTGTGTGTGTGTGTGTGTGTGTGTGTGTGTGTGTGTGTGTGTGTGTGTGTGTGTGTGTGTGTGTGTGTGTGTGTGTGTGTGTGTGTGTGTGTGTGAATGCAGAAGAGACTGTGTATGAGTGTGTATGGGACAGACTAAGCTATGCATGACAGAATGAGCAGTGCATGTGTGAAAGCAGCATGTCTGTGTTCATGTGAATGCAGAACAGACTGTGCCTGTGAGTATATGAGAGAGAGTTACTGATGATGTGAAAGCAGAATGTCTGTGTGTAAAAATGCAGAAGAAAGTGTGTATGAGAGACAAGGGTATGTGTCATGCATCTGGCTATCTGGTTTGTGTTCCAAAGGAAGGATTTTTTTCCCGTTTAACCAAACAGTTGGGGAATAGAGAGCTAACTGCAAAAAGTTGATCGCTTACAATGTATCAGCTTATTACAGCAAGTGCTTTTTTACAGTGGTAACACTTAAACAAACCAACATTCCTATGAGAGCATGCTGGTGTACCATTGTCATAGAGGTAATCACGTCTGACAGACACAGCAATCAGTAGGTTCTGGTCAAAGACTGCAAATTACTTTGGTACACAGCAGGGCACTCAATGGGTATATCGAAAAAAGGTCAGGAGTATGCCAGGTGAGGCTGTCACCAAAAAGGCATATAATGAAGTGATGCATGGACAATATGTTCCCTAGGGCTCAGTGCCATTTACCTTGAACCCCAACACCCACCCCATCCCCCCACTCCAGCGCCACCATCTCCCAGCCCAAACCTCCTATGTTCCATGTATACCTGGCCTGGGGCATCATGTACAATACTAGAATCCAGCAAATTCCCATCTTGTCAGGCACCACAAAGCAGATGCTATACTGTCAGGACAGACAATGCTAGTCACTTCCCAGCAAATAACACAGTGTGCGTATCATAATGATTGAGCTTTTGCACGTGGGTGAGCAAATCATCCCGTACTTACAGAATGCCTGCTACTATTACAAATAATCAGAGATATTTGATGTAAGAAATAGCAGTTCCCATCACAATCAATTTGTAGTGTATTCCATATATGTATATTTATATATATGGGTCTACCTGACATTGCCGACAGTCTGGAATGCCGACAACCATATGGCCGACACAATATGATCAACATTCAGAATGCCGACAATGCGGAACCGGCATCTCACTATAGTGCGGAATGGAAAGATTTCCATTCCTGCACTGTAAGTTGGTATGTTAAAGTTATGAGGGTTGATGGTTGGGGGCCCCCTGCTAGCAGTTGAAAGGAAATTTTATTTTCCTTTTTCATGGTCTACTTACAAAGTCGAGATTTCGGATGTTAGTCATATGGTGTCGGCCATATGGTTGTCTGCATTCTGTAATTTCGGCATTGTGGAGTATATCTATATACATAGAAAGATATATATATATATATATATATATATATATATATATATATATATATATATATATATGTCTGTGTGTATTAGATATAGATGTACATGTGTGTGTGTGTCTTCTATATATATATATATATATATATATATATATATATATATATATATATAGATATATATATATATAGAACTGCGGTGGTGGTGCTGCGGTAGCGTTGTTTGCCCACACAGTATTTTTTTTTTGTTTTTTCTCAGCTAAAAGCGCCTTCTGTGTTGAGACATGCGTGAATGGGCGTACTTCGTGAAGGTTGTGTGCGTTAGAGTAACTTCGAACGTAAAAATCTACTACCATACCCAATCGGACGAAAGATACAAAAACATATACGTGTGTGTGTGTGTGTGCATGTAGTAACTTGAGACATTAACAGAATAATAAAATGTGAGTTAGTATAGTATTTTTGAAGCATATATAAATATGTGTGTGTGTGTGTGTGTGTGTGTGTGTGTGTGTGTGTGTGTGTATATATATATATGTATATATATATATATATATATATATATAGATATATATATATATATATATATATATATATATATATATATATATATATTTATATTTATATATACGCGTGTGTGTGTGTGTGTGTGTGTGTGTATATGTATATATATATATATATATGTGTGTGTGTGTGTGTGTGTGTGTCTGTATAGTTAGATATATGGAAGTGTGTGTCAATCTGTGTGTGTTTATGTGTGTACGTATATATGTATGTGTATATATGGATTCCATTTTGATGATCATAGTTTCAAAACTTCAAATTTCATATGGACGACACCATATGATTGAAGTTTTAAAACTTCAAACATCTAGAAAAACAACAAAACCAAAACAGAAAAAATTCGTAGATGTTTATGCAGGGGGCCATCCTAACCTGCGCCACCCCTCCGGTACTTAAATATAGCAACTCCGAGATCGCACTACAGCGAGGAAAAGGATAAATTTCCCATTCCGTGCTGTATGAACATCTCCGCTTAGCTTTTCAAAGTTTTAAAACTTCGATCAGATGGTTTGTCCATATGAAATTCTAAGTTCTGAAACTTTGATTATCTAAATGGTACCTGTAGATGTATGTATACATGTATATATATATGTATATATATATATATATATATATATATATATATATATATATATATATATATATATATAAATTGCGCGCACACACACACACACACACATATATATATATATATATATTTATATATATGGGTATTGACAATCTGGTCCAGGTGTCCTGTGGGTGTATATCTGGTGTCGTATATAATTCCCAGTTAATAGTAGGGTAATTAAATTTGCCCATACTTATCATATTAGTGTGGATGGTGAGTGTTTCCAATAAGTTGATATATATATGGTAAGGGTTTCCTTGATCTTAGAGGAAGTGGTATTGGGTTTTGCCTGTAGTGATTTGAATGTGGAGAAGTTC